>NW_019232889.1:0-591 GCF_002742605.1 Olea europaea var. sylvestris | reverse complement strand
CGAATTGCTAGTCTAATTCGATTGGAATCGAGCTAAAGAAAGGTGGTTTTTCATTTCATGAGAACTTCGGGTTTGTTCGTTTTTGGCAAATTGCTAGTGTAATCGATTGGAGTCAAGCCAACGAAAAGTGGTTTTTCATTTCATGATAACTTCGGGCTCGTTCGTTTTTTACGAATTCCTAGTCTAATTCGATTGGAATCGAGCTAAAGAAAGGTGGTTTTTCATTTCATAATAACTTCAGGTTTGTTCGTTTTTGGCGAATTGCTAGTCTAATCGATTTGAATCGAGACAATGAAACATGGCTTTTGATTTCATGATATTTTTGGGTTCGTTCGTTTTGGCGAATTGGTAGTCTAATTCAATTGGAATCAAGCCAAAGAATAGTGGTTTTTCATTTAATGATAACTTCGGGTTTGTTCATTTTTGGCGAATTGCTTATCTAAGTCGATTAGAATCGAGCTTATAAAAAGTCGATTTTGATTTCATGATAACTTCGGGTTTGTTCATTTTTGGGGAATTTCTAGTCTAATTCGATTGGAATCGAGCTAATGAAAATTGGTTTTTCGTTTCATGATAACTTCGGGTTTGTTC
>NW_019232888.1:1229-2604 GCF_002742605.1 Olea europaea var. sylvestris | reverse complement strand
ATTAACAAAGAAAAACCGCACCAGGTGCAATTTTGTCATTTGTCGAGACGATGTCGGAATGGGCCGAAATTTGGCAAGTTGATCGGAAACGACCAGCGAAATTGGACTCGGGGCACAGACCCGGGATCAAGGGATTTTAGCGAAATTCATTCTTTAGGGCGTTCAAATAATTAATTTACGTATTAATTATGTCAGGTGGAAGAAGTGCTGGACGAAAAATTAACAAAGAAAAATCGCACCAGGTGCAATTTTGTCATTTGTCACGACGGTGTCAGAATGGGTCGAAATTTGGCAGGTTGATTGGAAACGGCCCGCGAAATTGGACTTGGGGCACAGACCCGGGATCTTCGGATTTTAAACAAATTCCTTCATTTTGGACTCCGAATAATTGATTTCCGTATTAATTATAGTAGGTCGAAGAAGTGCTAAACAGAAAATTAACATAGAAAAACCGCACCAGGGGCAATTTTGTCATTTGTTGCGACGGGGTCGGAATGGGTCGAAATTTGGCAGGTTGATTGGAAACGGCCTGTGAAATTGGTCTCGGGGCATAAACCCGAGATCATGAGATTTTAGCCAAATTCCTTCATTTCGAACTCCGAATAATTAATTTTCGTATTAATTATGTCAGGTTGAAGAAGTGCTGGATAGAAAATTAACAAAGAAAAACCGCACCAGGGTCAATTTTGTCATTTGTCACGACGGTGTCGGAATGGGTCGAAATTTGGCAAGTTGATTGGAAACGGCCCGCGAAATTGGACTCGGGGCACATACTCGGGATCACGGGATTTTTGCCAAATTCCTTCGTTTGGGCCTCTGAATAATTAATTTCCTTATTAATTATGTCAGGTTGAAGAAGTGCTGGATAGAAAATTAACAAAGAAAAACCGCACCAGGAGAGATTTTGTCATTTGTCGCGACGGAGTCAGAATGGGCCAAAATTTGGAAGGTTGATTGGAAACGGCCCACGATATTGGACTTTGGTCACAGACTCGGGATCACGAGATTTTAGCCAAATTCCTTTGTTTTGGCCTCCGATTAATTAATTTCCGAGTTAGTTATGTTAGGTTGAAGAAATGCTGGGCAGAAAAATAGCAAAGCAAAACTGTAGCAGGGGCAATTTTGTCGTTTGTCACTACGGTGTCGGAGTGGGCCGAAATTTCGCAGGTTAAACGGAAACGGCCCGCGAAATTGGACTCGTGCACAGACCCGACATCACGGGATTTTAGCCAAATTCCTTAGTTTAGGCCTCCGAATAATTAATTTCTGCATTAATTATGTCAGGTTGGAGAAGTGATGGATAGGAAATTAACAAAGCAAAACTGCACCAGGGGCAATTTTATCATTTTTCGCGACGGTGTCGGAATGGGCCGAA
>NW_019232888.1:0-936 GCF_002742605.1 Olea europaea var. sylvestris | reverse complement strand
CTCCGAATAATTAATTTTCGTATTAATTATGTCAGGTTGAACAAGTGATGGACAGAAAATTAACAAAGAAAAACTGCATTAAGGGTAATTTTACCATTTGTCGCGACGGTGTTGAAATTCGTTGAAATTTGGCTGGTTGATTGGACATGGCCCGCGAATTGGACTCAGGGCACGGACTTGGGATCGCGGGATTTTAGCCAATTTCCTTCGTTTGGTCCTCCAAATAATTAATTTTCGTATTAATTATGTCAGGTTGAAGAAGTGCAGGACAAAAAATTTACAAAGAAAACCCGCACCAGAGGGAATTTTGTCATTTGTCACGACGGTGTCGGAATGGGCCGAAATTTGGCAGGTTGATTGGAAACAGCCAGCGAAATTGGACTCATGGCACAGACCCTAGATTACAGGATTTCAGCCAAATTCCTTCGTTTGGGCCTCCGAATAATTAATTTCCGTATTAATTATGTGAGGTTGAAGAAGTGATTGACAGAAAATTAAAAAAAGAAAATTTGCTCCAAGAGCAATTTTGTAATTTGTCGCGACGGTGTCGGAATGGGCCAAAATTTGGCAGGTTGATTGGAAACGGCCCCGAAAAATTGGACTCAAGGGACAAACCCAGGATCACGGGTTTTTAACTGAATTCCATCGTTTGGGCCTCCGAAAAATTAATTTTCGCACTAATTATGTCATGTCGAAGAAGTGCTAGACAGAAAGTTAACAAAGAAAAATCGTACCAGGGGCAATTTTGTCATTTGTCGCGACGGTGTCGGAATGGGCCGAAATTTGGCAGGGTGATTGGAAACAGCCCACGAAACTAAACTCGGGGCACAGACTCGAGATCACGGGATTTTAGCCAAATTCCTTCGTTTGAGCCTCCGAATAATTAATTTCAGCATTAATTATGTCGGGTCGAAGAGTGCTAGACAGAAAATTAAC
>NW_019232887.1:0-2604 GCF_002742605.1 Olea europaea var. sylvestris | reverse complement strand
CAACATAGTTTTTCTCTGTTTTCATAAGTCATTTTGTTCAAAACCTCATTACTAGGTACGACGGGAGAAGAAAGTCCCAGCCTTGTTTTGCTGTTTTGCAGGTGTTCATTTGGTCATTGGAGCAACAAAAGCCTCCTTGTCCCGCTAATGACGTCTGAAGGTCATTTCAATATTATTTCAACAATCATTAAAACAAAATTTATTTTTGAAGTCATTTTCAATCATATATTCTTACAATAAATTATTCTGTATGAAAATTCAAAATTTTTGTCTACTTTTTAACTACACATTCTCCAAATAATCACTATTTCAAAACTCATTTTAATCATTTTCACGCAACATAGTCTCACACAGTGACTATATGACAGTTAAAGCATAAAATCAATTACCAACTTGCAATCAAAACTCAACACTTCAAATATGGAAAATAATTCCTAAATTTCTAGCACAAGCAATGTTACCCCTTGAGGGTATCCACAATCCTATTGTCACATCATATAATGATGCGCTAATGCTGAAATTTAAATTAGGATAAGCCAATATACTGGAGGAGACCAATTTGAGTTCGTAAATTATGAGAGACGCGAACTTATCACTTTAGGACTACCACTATCTGTCCTAAAGTCTCTAGCAACTGCAGCAACCAACCAACCACGATCGAATCCTGAATGCCCGAAGAACAACTCTATCCAGATTCTATTGCACAGCTTGAAACAGAAAACTAACAATATCAAAATGTCAGAAATAATGTTAGCAACAAACTACCGGAGAGACCTTCGCCAAAAAGTGCCTCATGTAACATCAAATCTCTCTGAGCGTGGGCTTCACACGCACCTGATCATCGGAACCGTCTCCATTGCACGTCACATCAGTGGTTTCCGCTTCACCAAACTCTTTGTGGATTGGCCGAAAAACACGAAAATAGAGGCTGATTTTTGACAAATTTCTGGACAATTTTTTATCTGATTTCTAGTTCATTTCTATCAATTTTTTCGACATTTTCGGTATATTTCACTAGTCAAAACCACCACCTTAAAGCTCTGATACCAAATGTTGCAGAAGCTCGCTCCAAGAATCTTCAAATCGGTGTTTTCTAGGCTTAGTCCAACGTACCTTTCTCTACCAAACAACCAAACCAACCGGCTCTGATCTACAATCAATATATTCGCCTCAATTGCAATTTAATCTTACCCATAAAAAATAAGAAAACGGTGATGATTTGTAGCCACAAAGGAAGGAAGAAAAACACCACAAAGATAGGTAAGGAAGAAACAACAAAACACAAAGTTTGGTCACCAATTTTGGACACCACAAAGGAGCCGTTTTTCTTTACTATGGGGTACCCGAATTCTCTTCACTTTCACACACAAATCACACTAGAAAATGGCTAGGGTTATAGCCTTATAAGTATAGGGTTAGGCCTTAAGTTGGATCTATAAGAGACTTAAACGGGCCAAAATTCAAGTCATCCAAGAGGGAATACAATTGGATTGGGTAGAGCTCATGAATTTGGTTGTTGGGCTAAATTCATTAATCGGCCTAGGCCTATGAAATATATAATCCCACGTTAACATCATAGGTCGGGATTTATTGGGTATCAAAAATCAACAAATTTTAATTAATGTAACTTCATCCAAGGCCACTAACAAAAATCATCGATTACAACCTAACAAGTGACTAGTATTACATTTAATGCATTTACATAAGAGTTTTACATCTTAGTGCATTTATGTTGTTTAACTCAATATTGATAAACAATCTCGTTATTGAAGCTCAACGATCACCCTAATTTACTCAAATTTTCGGATTCGCCACTGGTTGCCTATCTAAGTTGTTTAAGCTATTGTCCCTTCAATAATAAGTTGTATTTAGATATTTGATTCAACTATTTCTAATTAAATTGAGAAATTACTCGTAAATTGTTTAGTTGTCTATCATTCTTTTAAAAGGAGGAAAAAAACTTTATTTTGATGAACTAGTTAAAAACGATACCAAAAGGTATGAAATAGGAAATAAGTTTATGTATGTATTCAAAAATACGCATCAAGGGTACAAGTATCCAAGGCAAAAAGTTAAAGGGGGAAAAAGTGGTGTGAGGTACAAGACAGCGCGTGTGCAACAAAGTGAAAAATTGTCATTAGGAAAACCATTTTTCCCTCGCACTCAATCTTTGAATTTATGCTTTGGCAATGGGTTGGGGCCTATATTATATCTCAATTTTGTAAGTTTACTTGTAATTTCACCAACCAATGTTTCTTCTTTGGCCTTAAAATAGAACATTCTTTTCTTCCGATTCTTATGATATAAACAGAAAAAGTAAGCACTTTAATCCTCTAGAGATTATCTACTTTGCCAATTTAACAAGCGATTAAAATTCCAAAGAGAAAATATATATAGCTCTATTCCTTCCACCTAAAGGGATGCCATCCTTGGTGTCAACCAATCAAGGATGTACATCTAGTTTAATTCTTTATAGAAAGTTGAGTTGCCCTATTTTTTTATTTTTTTTTCTCTTAAGCTATAATTTAATTTAATTTTAGTTAATATAAATTCATCCAAGCCCAATAACAAAAATTATCGATTACAACCTAACAAATAACTAGC
>NW_019232886.1:0-2605 GCF_002742605.1 Olea europaea var. sylvestris | reverse complement strand
GAAATTCGTCGAAATTTGGTAGGTTGATTGGAAACGGCCCGCGAAATTGAACTCGGTGCACAGACCCGGGATCACAGGATTTTTGCCAAATTCCTTCGTTTCGAACTCCTAATAATTAATTTTCGTATTAATTATGTCAGATTGAAGAAGTGCTGGACAGAAAATTAAGAATGAAAAATCGCAACAGGGGCAATTTTGCCATTTGTCGCGACGGTGTCGGAATGGGCCGAAATTTGGCAGGTTGATTGGAAACGGCCCGCGAAATTAGACTCCGGGCATAGACCCGGGATTACTGGATTTTAACCAAAATTCCTTCATTTCGGACTCCGAATAATTAATTTTCGTATTAATTATGTCAGATTGAAGAAGTGCTGGACAGAAAATTAAGAATGAAAAATCGCAACAGGGGCAATTTTGCCATTTGTCGCGACGGTGTCGGAATGGGCCGAAATTTGGCAAGTTGACTGGAAACGGCCAGCGAAATTGGACTCGGGGCACAAACACGGGATCACGGGATTTTAGCCAAATTCGTCCTTTTGGGCGTTCGAATAATTAATTTACGTATTAATTATGTCAGGTTGAAGAAGTGTTAGATGAAAAATTAACAAAGAAAAATCGCACCTGGGGCAATTTTTTCATTTGTTGCGACGGTGTCGGAATGGGTCGAAATTTGGCAGGTTGATTTGAAACGGCCCGCGAAATTGGACTCGGGGTACAGACCCGGGATCTCGAGATTTTAGCCAAATTCCTTCACTTCGGACTCCGAATAATTAATTTTCTTATTAATTATGTAAGGTCGAAGAAGTGCTAGTCAGAAAATTAACAAAGAAAAATCGTACCAAGGGCAATTTTGTCATTTGTCGCGACGGTGTCGGAATGAGCCGAAATTTGGCTGGCTGATTGGAAACGGCCCGTGAAATTGGACTTGGGGCACAGACCCGGGATCACGGGATTTTAGCGAAATTCCTTCGTTTCGGACTCCGAATAATTAATTTCCGTATTAACTATGTCAGGTGGAAGAAGTGCTGGACAGAAAATTAACAAAGAAAAACTGCACCAGAGGCAATTGTGTCATTTGTCGCGACGGTGTCGAAATTCATCGAAATTTGGTGGGTTGATTGGAAACAGCCCGCGAAATTGAACTCGGTGCACAAACCCGGGATCACAGGATTTTAGCCAAATTCCTTCGTTTCGAACTCCTAATAATTAATTTTCGTATTAATTATGTCAGGTGAAAGAAGTGCTGGATAGAAAATTAACAAAGAAAAACCGCACCAGGGGCAATTTTGTCATTTCTCACGACGGGGTCGAAATTCGCCGAAATTTGGTAGGTTGATTGGAAACGGCCCACGAAATTGGACTCGGGGCACAGACCCGGGATCACGGGATTTTAGCCAAATTCCTTCGTTTCGGACTCCGAATAATTAATTTCCGTATTAATTGTGTCAGGTGGAAGAAGTGCTAGACAGAAAATTAACAAAGAAAAACCGCACCAGGGGCAATTTTGTCATCTGTCGCGACGGTGTCGAAATTCGTCGAAATTTGGTAGGTTGATTGGAAACGGCCCGCGAAATTGAACTCGGTGCACAGACTCGGGATCTCAGGATTTTGGCCAAATTCCTTCGTTTCGAACTCCTAATAATTAATTTTCGTATTAACTATGTCAGGTTGAAGAGTGCTGGACAGAAAATTAAGAAAGAAAAATCGTACCAGGGGCAATTTTGTCATTTGTATCGACGGTGTCGGAATGGGACGAAATTTGGCAGGTTGATTGGAAACGGCCCGCGAAATTAGACTCCGGGCATAGACCCGGGATTACTGGATTTTAACCAAAATTCCTTCATTTCGGACTCCGAATAATTAATTTTCGTATTAATTATGTCATGTTGAAGAAGCGTTAGATGAAAAATTAACAAAGAAAAATCGCACTAGGGGCAATTTTGGCATTTGTTGAGACGATGTCGGAATGGGCCGAAATTTGGCAAGTTGACTGGAAACGGCCAGCGAAATTGGACTCGAGGCA
The DNA here is from genome assembly GCF_002742605.1 of Olea europaea var. sylvestris. NCBI lineage: Eukaryota > Viridiplantae > Streptophyta > Magnoliopsida > Lamiales > Oleaceae > Olea > Olea europaea. The sequence goes on along the minus strand of NW_019232886.1, from coordinate 582 downwards.
CAAACACGGGATCACGGGATTTTAGCCAAATTGGTCCTTTTGGGCGTTCGAATAATTAATTTACGTATTAATTATGTCAGGTTGAAGAAGTGTTAGATGGAAAATTAACAAAGAAAAATCGCACCTGGGGCAATTTTTTCATTTGTTGCGACGGTGTCGGAATGGGTCAAAATTTGGCAGGTTGATTTGAAACGGCCCGCGAAATTGGACTCGGGGTACAGACCCGGGATCTCAGGATTTTAGCCAAATTCCTTCACTTCGGACTCCGAATAATTAATTTTCTTATTAATTATGTCAGGTCGAAGAAGTGCTAGTCAGAAAATTAACAAAGAAAAATCGCACCAAGGGCAATTTTGTCATTTGTCGCGACGGTGTCGGAATGAGCCGAAATTTGGCTGGCTGATTGGAAACGGCCCGTGAAATTGGACTTGGGGCACAGACTCGGGATCACGGGATTTTAGCGAAATTCCTTCGTTTCGGACTCTGAATAATTAATTTCCGTATTAACTATGTCAGGTGGAAGAAGTGCTGGACAGAAAATTAACAAAGAAAAATCGAACCAGAACCAATTTTGTCGTTTGT
>NW_019232885.1:0-2605 GCF_002742605.1 Olea europaea var. sylvestris | reverse complement strand
GTCGCTACATTTCCAAAAAGTACTTATGGGCCCGAAACGGACACCGTGTGTAAAAGTTACGCTCAATTCTTCGTACGCCGACTTTCCAAGCGTTCCAAATATGCAAGCGCTCATTCTTTCAAAAAATGGCCGAAATCCCTCATACGTCATGACGAAGTCATGAGTTCAATCCAAAACGGTAGCTACATTTCCAAAAAGTACTTACGGGCCGTAAACGGACACCGTGTACAAAAGTTACGTTCAATTCTTCGTACGCCGACTATCCAAGCGTTCCAAATATGCAAGCGCTCATTCTTTCGAAAAATGGCCGAAACCCCTCATACGTCACGACGAAGTCTTAAGTTCAATCTAAAACGGTCGCTACATTTCCAAAAAGTACTTATGGGCCCGAAACGGACACCGTGTGCAAAAGTTACGCTGAATTCTTCGTACGCCGACTATTCAAGCGTTCCAAATATGCATGTGCTCATTTTTTCCAAAAATGGCCGAAATCCCTCATACGTAACGACGAAGTCTTAAGTTCAATCCAAAAGGGTCGCAACATTTCCAAAAAGTACTTGTGGGCCCGAAACGGATACCGTGTGCAAAAGTTACGCTCAATTCTCAGTACGCCGACTATCCAAGCGTTCCAAATATGCAAGTGCCCATTCTTTCAAAAGATTGCCGAAATCCCTCATACGTCACAATGAAGTCTTAAGTTCAATCCAAAACGGTCTCTACATTTCCAAAAAGTACTTATGGGCCCAAAACGGACACCGTGGACAAAAGTTACGCTCAATTCTTCGTACGCCGACTCCCCAAGCATTCCAAATATCCAAGTGCTCATTCTTTCGAAAAATCGCTAAAATCCATCATACGTCACGACGAAGTTGTGTGTTCAATTCAAAACGGTCGCTACATTTCCAAAAAGTAGTTATGGGCCCAAAACGGACACCGTGTGCAAAAGTTACGCTCAATTCTTCGTACGCCGACTTTCCAAGCGTTCCAAATATGTAAGCGCTCATTCTTTCGAAAAATGGCCGAAATCCCTCATACCTCACGACGAAGTCGTGAGTTCAATCCAAAACGGTCGCTACATTTCCAAAAAGTACTTATGGGCCCGAAACGGAGACCGTGGGCAAAAGTTACGCTCAATTCTTCGCACGTCGACTCTCCAAGCGTTCCAAATATGAAAGTGCTCATTCTTTCGGAAAATCGCTAAAATCCCTTATACGTCACGACGAAGTTGTGAGTTCAATCCAAAAGGGTCGCTACATTTTCAAAAAGTACTTGTGGCCCCGAAACGGACACCGTGTGCAAAAGTTACGCTGAATTCTTCGTACGCCGACTATCCGAGCGTTCCAAATATGCAAGTGCTCATTCTTTCGAAAATGGCCGAAATCCGACGAAGTCTTAAGTTCAATCCAAAATGGTCGCTACAGTTCCAAAAAGTACTTATGGGCCCGAAACGGAGACCGTGGGCAAAAGTTACGCTCAATTCTTCGCACGTCGACTCTCCAAGCGTTCCAAATATGAAAGTGCTCATTCTTTCGGAAAATCGCTAAAATCCCTTATACGTCACGACGAAGTTGTGAGTTCAATCCAAAAGGGTCGCTACATTTTCAAAAAGTACTTGTGGCCCCGAAACGGACACCGTGTGCAAAAGTTACGCTGAATTCTTCGTACGCCGACTATCCGAGCGTTCCAAATATGCAAGTGCTCATTATTTCGAAAAATGGCCGACATCCCTCATACGTCACAATGAAGTCGTGAGTTCAATCCAAAACGGTCGCTACATTTCCAAAAAGTACTTAAGGGCCCGAAACGGACACCGTGTGCAAAAATTATGCTCAGTTCTTCGTACGCCGACTATCCAAGCGTTCCAAATATGCAAGTGCTCATTATTTCGAAAAATGGCCGAAATCCCTCATACGTCACAATGAAGTCGTGAGTTCAATTTAAAACGGTCGCTACATTTCCAAAAAGTACTTATGGGCCCCAAACTGAAACCGTGTGCAAAAGTTACGCTCAATTCTTCATACGCCGACTATCCGAGCGTTCCAAATATGCAAGCGGTCATTCTTTCGAAAAATTGCCAAAATCCCTCATACGTCACGAAGAAGTCTTGAGTTCAATCCAAAACGGACGCTACATTTCCAAAACGTACTTATTGGCCCGAAACGGACACCGTGTGCAAAAGTTACGCTCAATTCTTCGTACGCCGACAATCCAAGCGTTCCAAATATGCGAGCGCTTATTCTTTTGAAAAATCGTCGACATCCCTCATACGTCACGAAGAAATCTTAAGTTCAATCCAAAACGGTCGCTACATTTCCAAAAAGTACTTATGGGCCCGAAACGGACACCGTGTGCAAAAGTTACGCTGAATTCTTCGTACGCCGACTATCCAAGCGTTCCAAATACACAAGTGCTCATTCTTTCGAAAAATCGCTAAAATCTCTCATATGTCACGTCGAAGTTGTGAGTTCAATCCAAAACGATCGCTACATTTCCAAAAAGTACTTATGGGCCCGAAATGGACGTCGTGTGCAAAAGTTAGGCTCAATTCTTCGTACGCCGTCTATCCAAGCGTTCCAAATATGCAAGCGCTCATTCTTTCGAAAAA
>NW_019232884.1:0-2605 GCF_002742605.1 Olea europaea var. sylvestris | reverse complement strand
CATAGTATATATGTCGCAAGGTTCTTACCGATTGAGCTTTGCTATTTTTGTACACTAATTTTTGACATGTTGTTTGACACTTGGACTCTTGTCTAGTGCCAATTGGAAGGGAAAACAGTTAAAAATTTAAACTGTCCAACAAGATAATGTTATATGGCAAAGTGTGAACTAAAGGGTACACCAAAGAGTACATGTCGCAGGGTTTTTATTGATTGAACATTGCTATTTGTACACTTATTTTTGACACGTTGTTTTACACTTGCATTGTTGTCAAGTGTCAATTTGATGAGAAAAATGTTTGAAATTTACACTATCCAACGAGGATATGTCACGAGCCAAAGCGTAAACTAAAGTGTACGCCATAGTGTACTTGAAGCAAGGTTCTTACCGATTGAACTTTGCTATTTGTACACTGATTTGGGACACGTTATTTGACAATTGCATTGTTGTCAAGTGTCAATTGGATAGGAAAACTGTTTAAAATTTAAACTGTCCAATAGGGTAATATAACGTGGCAAAGTGTAAACTAAAGTGTACACTATAGTGTACATGTAGCATGGTACTAACTGATTAAACTTTGCTATTTGTACACTAATTTTTGACATGTTTTTTGACACTTGCATTGTTATCAAATGTTAATTGGATGGGAAAACTATTTGAAATTTAAACTGTCCAACAGGGTAATGTCACGTGGCAAAGTGTTAACTAAAGTGTACACCATAGTGTATATGATACAAGGTTCGTACCGATTGAACTTTGCTATTTATACATTGATTTCTGACACGTTTGACACTATCATTGTTGTCAAGTGTCAATCGGACAGGAAAACTGTGTGAAATTTAAACTTTTCGATAGGGTAATGTCACGTGGTAAATTTTAAACTCAAGTGTACACCATAGTGTACATGTAGCAAGGTTCCTACCGATTGAAATTTGCTCTTTGTACACTTATTTTATACAGGTTGTTTAACACTTGCATTATTGCCAGGTGTTAGCTGGATGGGAAAAAAATTAGAATTTAAACTGTCCAACGGGGATATGTTACGTACCAAAGCATAAACTGAAGTGTACAACATAGTGTACTTGAAGCAAGGTTGATTTTGGACAGGTTATCCGACACTTGCATTGTTGTCAAGTGTCAATTGGATGGGAAAACTTTTTAAAATTTAAATAGTCCAACAGGGTAGTGTAACGTGGAAAAGTGTAAACTAAAGTGTACACGTCTCAAGGTTATTACCGATTGAATTTTGGTATTTTTACACTGATTTTTGACACATTGTTTGACACTTGCGTTGTTGTCAAGTGTCAATTGGATGGGAAAACTGTTTGAAATTCAAACTGTCCAACAGGGTAATGATAGGTGGCAAAGTGTAAACTAAAGTGTATACACCATAGTCTACATGTCGCAAGGTTCTTACCAATTGAACTTTGCTATTGGTATACAGATTTTTGACGTGTTGTTCGACACCTGCATTGTTGTCAAGTGTCAATTGGACCGAAAAACTGTTTAAAATTTAAACTATCCAAAGGTGACATGTCACGAGGCAAAGCGTAAACTAAAGTGTACACCATAGTGTACACGAAGTAAGGTTCTTTCTGATCGAAATTTGCTATTTGTACACTGATTTTTGACACGTTGTTCGACACTTGCATTGTTGTCAAGTGTCAATTGGATGGGAAAACTATTTGAAATTTAAACTGTCCAACAGGGATACGGCACGTGGCAAAGTGCAAACTAATGTGTGCACCATAGTGTACATGAAGCAAGGTTCTTACCAATTGAACTTTGCTATTTGTACACTTATTTTTGACACTTTGTTTGACACTAGTATTATTGTCAAGTGTCAATTGGATTGGAAATTGTTTGAAATTTAAACTGTCCAACAGGGTAATGCCACGTGGAAAAGTGTAAACAAAAGTGTACACCATAGTGTACATGTAGCAAGGCTCCTACCGATTGAACTTTGCTATTTGTACACTTATTTTAGACATGTTGTTTGACACTTACATTGTTGTCAGGTGTCAATTGGATGGGAAAGCAATTTGAATTTAAACTGTCCAACGGGGATATATCACGTAGCAAAGCATAAACTAAAGCAAAGCATAAACTAAAGTGTACAACATAGTGTACTTGATGCAAAGTTCTTACTGATTGAACCTTGCTATTTGTACACTGATTTTGGACAAGTTGTTTGACGCTTGAATTCTTGTCAAGTGTCAATTGGATGGGAAAACTTTTTAAAATTTAAACAGTCCAACAGGGTAGTGTAACTTGGCAAAGTGTAAACTAAAGTGTACACCATAGTGTACACGTCTCAAGGTTATTACCGATTGAACTTTGTTATTTTTACACTGATTTTTGACACATTGTTTGATACTTGTGTTGTTATCAAGTGTCAATTGGATAGGAAAACTATTTGAAACTCAAACTGTCCAACAAGGTAATGATACATGGCAAAGTGTAAACTAAAGTGTATACACTATAGTCTATATGTCGCAATGTTCTTACCAATTGAACTTTGTTATTGGTACATAGATTTTTGACACGTTGTTCGACACCTGCATTGTTGTCAAGTGTCAATTGGATGGGAAAACTTTTTGAAATT
>NW_019232883.1:0-2605 GCF_002742605.1 Olea europaea var. sylvestris | reverse complement strand
TAACAGTAATTTTCAATTTGCCTGTCGATGTGGAGGGATACATCAGATGGTAGCTTTGTTATCAAATCTGCAAAGCCAACTAACTCGACCCGATAGTTCGTCTCAGGACTCGTATGATTGATGTGGAGCTTTATTATACCTACAATGGTTTCCTTCTTCTGCTGAAGTCTGTAGAATGACTTGGTATCGTTTGATATGATTGTTCAAAGGAGGATTGGCTTCCACTTAGTCGTTCTCAATGCTGCTATGAGATCGAGGCTATTCCACATTTATTCACAGGAAGTCCTATATTCAACCAGGTATGGAGACATTAAGTACGACATCGATTTCATCTATGAAGATATTTCGATCCATTTGTTCGTTGTGGCCATGTTTACACCATCATTCCTCCATTGATCTTATTTCTATAATCTGAGAGGAACCATGTGAAGCATCAAAATATTCGTATGGAGCCTAGATGAATCATTTGAAGGGTCTGCCGGACAGTTTCACTTCTGCATGTGGGTCATTTATTTCGACATCTACCTTGGTATGGAATATGGCTGTCATCCCAATTTTAGTATTTCTCTTACCCTTCCTTTCTCATCACCTCCTATATTGATTCTTTCGCGAACTTCATGGGGGGGATCCAACAAGATCAACATCAACAGATGTGTCGAGGATAGGTTTGCCGGTGAAGGATTATACGAGACTAGCTTGGACACTGCATGCGAGCATTCTCCTCTTCACTTGGGGGATGTCTTATTCTTCAAGTTGAATTAAGTACTATTTTGGAGGGGGTCTTGCCAAATAACTTGGATTATCGGATCTTGGGTGCAGACAGACTCACCTTGGCCTTTCACAAGCTCGGGATGAAGGACCGCTGACTACCCAGAATATTTTAAACGCATCTGACACCACCTCTCTTTTGATCGAGATTCAATTTTCCATATCTATCTAGAAGGAAATCAAGTTGCCGATTCACTTGTATCAAAAGGTTAGGACCATTGCGTTACCAAGAGTATGGGCTTCTTTACCTTCCTCTCCAGATACATGCTCTCGTTCAAATGGACACATTATCTTCCCCAATTTAGAAGTCATTAGATATTTTACCTTTGTACGGGAAATAATACTTCTCCATTTATTCATTATTTCATATGTTGCATTCTTTTATTTTCGGAAATCAGATATCTTTCCCCCTCCTTTTGATTCTTACAAGTTCGATTTATTACATGACTGGAAAATTCTAACCCCATCAATCTTTTTTTAATGAAACCTGAAAATCCATTAAAGCTATGTTAGCGTTTTGCTCAAGAGAAAAAAAAAAATGTTCTTATGAGCAAATTCATGGTAAATTGACAATTCGATGCGTAAAAGTCATTGCAACGAATGAAGAGTTGCAAAAAATCAAAATCAAAATCAAATCGCCTCCGCCTCCGCCTCCGCCTCCATTACTACGAGATAAGACGCCGCTTCAAGATACGTAAAAAAAACTACATAAATCTATTTGATTTTTTTCATGAAATACGTCGTCTCATAGCCTAGCTGTCTTTAGGAAACTAACCGCAACACTAGACGTTGCACCTCTTTCCAGTTATTGACCTTGGTGATGAGAGGATGTTGATTCACAGACTTTGTCTTGCACCATGGATAAGAATTTTCATGATCGAAAAGAAGAACCCATATCCCAGCATCAGCACATTCAATAGCATATCTAGGATTATCATCAATCAAAACCTTTGCTCCCAAGGACCTGCAAGAAACAGATCATATAATAATAACCTTGAGAAAAGATAAAAGGCGAAATTCAAAAAACAACCCAACAGAAACAAGAAAATATACTTGCAAATATCTGATTTCGGTCTCTCTAGTCCTTCTAAAGCAAAGTGATTTCCAAAGTGAATCCCCTGAAAGAGGCCCGGATAATGCTTCTCGATCCATGCAATTGTGTCTTCTTTAATTGCGTTCTGTCGGGAACTAATCAATAAGAATAGCGAAATAGTACATTAATTCTCTAAACAATGGTGGATGTCAAAGAGGAGAGGGACCAAGGATACTTACGTAACAACAGACAAATTACAGAATTTGGACAAGTGTCGAAGAGCTTTCAGAGCACCTGGAATTGGACGAACCCCTTTCTTGAAATAAGGAGTCTTGAAGAACTTATGAACAAGGATATCAGCTGTTATAAGAAAATTGACAACTTTTCAAAACAGAAATTATTTAAGAAAACCATGGCATGCTAGAATCTGGTAGACACACACACTAGCATCTTACAGAGATCATTTACCTTTCAACTAAGATATAATAGATAACTACTACATAATTATATTACAATTAAAGCAGTTAACTAGAGATGCAAGCAACAACACATTAAACTATAAAAATGGATGGTAGTAACAATGAATTAGATGTGAAAGGAATGAAGATAATGTTGGATTTCAATGAGAAAATAAAGGAAAATAGAGTTACGACAAATAAAGTTTTGCAGGTTAAAAATAAAAGTACTTCTAATTTAGGAAAAGAATAGCACACCAAACATAAATGTCTGCTAGTCTTCAAAATATAGAAAAACAGCAGAAAAGTCTTCAACATATAGAACAATTAATGAATCTTCTATTGGCAT
>NW_019232882.1:0-2605 GCF_002742605.1 Olea europaea var. sylvestris | reverse complement strand
CTGTTTGAAATTTAAACTATCCAGCAGGATAATGTCACATGGCAAAGTGTATACTAAATTGTACATCATAGTGTACATGTAGCATGGTTCGTACAGAGTGAACTTTGCTATTTGTACACTGATTTTTGACCTGTTGTTTGACACTTGCATTGTTGTCCAGTGTCGATTGGATGGTAAAATTGTTTGAAATTTAAACTGTCCAGCAGGGTAATGTCACGTGGCAAAGTGTAAATTAAAGTGTACAACGTAATGTAATGTAGCACGGTCCTTGTCAATTGAACTTTGATATTTGTACACAGATTTTGGACACGTTGTTTGACACTTGCATTATTATCTAGTGTCAATTGGATGGGAAAACTGTTTAAAATTTAAATTGTCCAACAGGGTAATATCACGTGACATAATGTTAACTAAAGTGTACACCATAGTGTACATACCGATTGAACATTGCTATTTGTACACCGATTTTTGACATGTTGTTTGACACTTGCATTGTCGTCAAGTGTCAATTGGATGGAAAAAGTGTTCAAAATCAATACTGTCTAATAGGGTAAGTCCACGTGGCAAAGTGTAAACTAAAGTGTACACCATAGCGTACAAGTAGCTAGGTCCTTATCGATTGAACAATGCTATTTGTATACTAATTTTTGTCACGCTGTTTGACACTTGCATTGTTGTCAAGTATCAATTGCATGAGAAAACTATTTGAAATTTAAACTATCCAACAAGGTAATGTCACGTGGCAAAGCGTAAACTAAAGTGTACACCATAGTGTACATATGGCAAGCTTTTTACTCATTGAACAATGTGATTTGTACACTAATTTTGACACGTTGTTTGACACTTGCATTGTTGTTAAGTGTCAATTGAATGGGAAAACTATTTGAAATTTAAACTATCCAACAGGGTAACGTCACGTGGCAACAGGTAAACTAAAGAGTACACCATAGTGTACATGTGGCAAAGTTTTTAATCATTGAATTTTGCTATTTGTACACTAATTTTTGACATGTTGTTTGACATTTGAATTGTTGTCAAGTGTCTATTGGATGGGAAAACTATTTGAAATTTATACTGTCTAATGGGTTAATGTCACGTGGCAAAGTGCAAACTAAAGTGTACACTATGGTGTACATTTAGCAAGGTTCTTACCGATTGAACATCGCTCTTTGTACACTGCCTTTTGACAAGTTGTTTGACACTTCCATTGTTGTCAAGTGTCAATTGGATGGAAAAACTATATGAAATTAAAACTGTCTAGCAGGGTAATGTCACGTGGTAATGTGTAAAATAAAGTATACACAATAATCTACATGTAGCATAGTTCATACAGAGTGAACTTTGCTATTTGTACACAGATTTTTGAAGTGTTGTTTAACACTTGCATTGTTGTCAAGTGTCAATTGGATGGGAAAATTGTTTTAAATTTAAACTGTCCAACAGGGTAATGTCACGTGACAAAGTGTAACCTAAAGTGTAAACCATATTGCAATGTGGCAAGGTCCTTACCAATTGAACTTTACTATTTGTACACAGATTTTGGACACGTTGTTTGACACTTGCATTGTTGTCCAGTGTTAATTGGATGGGAAAACTCTTTGACATTTTAACTGTCCAGTAGGGTAATACCGCGTGGCAAAGTGTATACTAAAGTTCACACCATAATGTACATGTAGCATGGATCATACAGAGTGAACTTCGCTATTTGTACACTAATTTTTGACATGTTGTTTGACGCTTGCAGTGTTGTCAAGTTTCGATTGGATGGAAAAACTGTTTGAAATTTAAAATGTCCAACAGGGCAATATCACGTGGCAAAGTGTAAACTAACGTGTAAATCGTAGTGTAATGTAGCAAGGTCCTTGCCGATTGAACTTTGATATTTGTACACAGATTTTGGACACGTTGTTTGACACTTGCATTGTTGTCTAGTATCAATTGCATGAAAAAACTATTTGAAATTTAAATTGTCCAACAGGGTAATATCACGTGGCAAAATATAAACTAAAGTGTACACCATAGTGTACATACCGATTGAACATTGCTTTTTGTGCAACAATTTTTGACATGTTGTTTGACACTTGCATTGTCATCAAGTGTCAATTGGATGGGAGAACAATTCAAAATTTATATTGTCCAACAGGGTAACTCCACGTGGCAAAGTGTAAATTAAAGCGTACACCATAGTGCACACGTAGGAAGGTCCTTACTGATTGAACAATGCTCATTGTACACTGATTTTTTACATATTGTTTTGCACTTGCATTGTTGTCAAGTGTCAATTTGATGGGAAAACTATTTGAAATTTAAACTATCTAACAAGGTAATGTCACGTGGTAAAGGGTAAACTACACTGTACACCATAGTGTACATGTGGCAAGGTTTTTACTGATTGAACTTTGCTATTTGTACACTAATTTTTGACACGTTGTTTGACACTTGAATTATTGTCAAGTGTCAATTAGATGGGAAAACTGTTTGAAATTTATACTGTATAATAGGTTAATGTCACGTGGCAAAGTACAAACTAAAGTGTACACCATATTGTACATGTAACAAGGTCCCTACCGATTGAACTTTACTATTTGTACACCGATTTTTGACA
>NW_019232881.1:0-2605 GCF_002742605.1 Olea europaea var. sylvestris | reverse complement strand
TATGTTTGGAAGGCTTGGATAGTCGGCGTACGAAGAATTGAGCGTAACTTTTGCACACGGTGTCCATTTTGGGCCAATAAGTAATTTTCGGAATTGTAGCGACCGTTTGGGATTGAACTCACCAATTCGTCGTGACGTATGGTGGATTTCAGCCATTTTTTGGAAAGAGTGAGCAGTTTTATATTTGGAAGGCTTGGATAGTCGGCGTACGAAGAATTGAGCGTAACTTTTGCACACGGTGTCCGTTTTGGGCCCATAACTAATTTTCTCAAATGTAGCGACCGTTTTGGATTGAATTCACCACTTCGTCGTGACGTATGACGGATTTCGGCCATTTTCTGAAAGAATTAGCACTTTTATATTTGGAAGGCTTGGATAGTCGGCGTACGAAGAATTGAGGGTACCTTTTGCACACGGTGTTCGTTTTTGACCCATAAGTACTTTTTGGAAATGTAGCGACCGTTTTGGATTGAACTCACTACTTCATCGTGACGTATGACGGATTTCAGCCATTTTTTGGAAAGAGTGAGTAGTTTTATGTTTGGAAGGCTTGGATAGTCGGCGTACGAAGAGTTGAGGGTACCTTTTGCACACGGTGTTCGTTTTGGGCCCATAAGTACTTTTTGGAAATGCAGCGACCGTTTTGGATTGTACTCACCACTTCGTCGTGACGTATGATGGATTTTGACCATTTTTTGGAAAGAGTGAGTAGTTTTATGTTTGGAAGGCTTGGATAGTCGGCGTACGAAGAATTGAGCGTAACTTTTGCACACGGTGTCCGTTTTGGGCCCATAAGTACTCTTTGGAAATGTTGCGACCATTTTGGATTGTACTCGCCACTTCATCGTGATGTATGAGGGATTTTGGCCATTTTTGGAAAGAGAGAGCAGTTTTATGTTTGGAAGGCTTGGATAGTCGGCGTACGAAGAATTGAGCGTAACTTTTGTACACGGTGTCCGTTTTGGGCCCATAAGTACTTTTTGGAAATGTAGCGACCATTTTGGATTGTACTCACCACTTCGTCGTGACGTATGAGGGATTTTGGCCATTCTTTGGAAAGAGTGAGCAGTTTTATGTTTGGAAGGCTTGGATAGTCGGCGTACGAAGAATTGAGCGTAACTTTTGCACACGGTGTCCGTTTTGGGCCTATAAGTAATTTTCGAAAATGTAGCGACCCTTCTGGATAGAACTCACAAATTCATCGTGAAGTATGACGGATTTCGGCCATTTTTTGGAAAGAGTGAGCAATTTTATATTTGGAAGGCTTGGATAGTCGGCGTACGAAGAATTGAACGTAAGTTTTGCACACGGTGTCCGTTTTGGGCCCATAAGTACCTTTTGGAAATGCAGCGACCCTTTTGGATTGAACTCACCACTTCGTCATGACGTATGACAGATTTCGGCCATTTTTTGGAAAGAGTGAGCAGTTTTATGTTTGGAAGGCCTGGATAGTCGGCCTACGAAGAATTGAGGATAACTTTTGCACACGGTGTCCGTTTTGGGCCCATAAGTAATTTTCAAAAATGTAGCAACCGTTTTGGATTGAACTCACCACTTCGTCGTGACGGATGACGGATTTCAGCCATTTTCTGAAAGAATTTGTACTTTTATACGTGGAAGGCTTGGATAGTCGGCGTACGAGAATTGAGCGTACCTTTTGCACACGGTGTCCATTTTTGTCCCATAAGTACTTTTTGGAAACGTAGCGACCCTTTTGGATTGAACTCACTACTTCGTCGTGACGTATGAGGGATTTTGGCCATTTTTGGAAAGAGGGAGCAGTTTTATGTTTGGAAGGCTTGGATAGTCGGCGTACGAAGAATTGAGCGTAACTTTTGCACACGGTGTCCCTTTTGGGCCCATAAGTACCTTTTGGAAATGTAGCGACCCTTTTGGATTGTACTCACCACTTCATCGTGACGTATGAGGGATTTTGGCAATTCTTTGGAAAGAGTGAGCAGTTTTATGTTTGGAAGGCCTGGATAGTCGGCCTACGAAGAATTGAGGATAACTTTTGCACACGGTGTCCGTTTTGGGCCCATAACTAATTTTCTCAAATGTAGCGACCGTTTTGGATTGAATTCACCACTTCGTCGTGACGTATGACGGATTTTGGCCATTTTCCGAGGGAATTAGCACTTTTATATTTGGAAGGCTTGGACAGTCGGCGTACGAAGAATTGAGGGTACCTTTTGCACACGGTGTCTGTTTTAGGTCCATAAGTACTTTTTGGAAATGTAGCGACCCTTTTGGATTGAATTCACTACTTCGTCGTGACATATGAGGGATTTCGGCCATTTTTTGGAAAGAGTGAGCAGTTTTATGTTTGGAAGGCCTGGATAGTCGGCCTACGAAGAATTGAGGGTAACTTTTGCACACGGTGTCCGTTTTGGGCCCATAAGTAATTTTCGGAAATGTAGCGACCGTTTTGGATTGAACTCACCACTTCGTCGTGACGGATGACGAATTTCAGCCATTTTCTGAAAGAATTTGTACTTTTATAAGTGGAAGGCTTGGGTAGCCGGCGTACGAGAATTGAGCGTACCTTTTGCACACGGTGTCCATTTTGGGCCCATAAGTACTTTTTGGAAATGTAGCGACCCTT
>NW_019232880.1:0-2605 GCF_002742605.1 Olea europaea var. sylvestris | reverse complement strand
GGCTCAAATTTGACAGATTGATCGGAAACAAAAATCGATCCGGGGGGAATTTCGTCATTTTTCGCGACGGAGTCGGAATGGGCATAAATTTGAAAGGTTGATCGGGAACAAAAATCTCGCCGGGGACAATTTCGTCATTTTTCGCGAGGGTGTTGGAATGGGCTCAAATTTGACTGGTTGATCGGAAATAAAAATCAGGCCAGGGGCAATTTCGTCATTTTTCGCGACGGAGTCGGAATGGGCTCAAATTTGACTGGTTGAACGGAAACAAAAATCGATCCGGGGGCAATTTCGTCATTTTTCCCGACGGTGTTGGAATGGTCTCAAATTTCACAGGTTGATCGGAAATAAAAATCGCGCCGGGGCAATTTCGTCACTTTTCGCGACGGAGTCGGAATGGGCTCAAATCTGACAGGTTGATCGGGATCAAAAATCGCGCCAGGGGTAAATTTGTCATTTTTCGCTACGGTGTCGAAATGGGCTCAAATTTGACACGTTGATCGGAAAAAAAATGTGCCTGGGGCAATTTCGTCATTTTTCGCGACGGAGTCGGAATGGGCTCAAATTTGACAAGTTGATCGGGAACAAAAATCTCGCCGGGGGCAATTTCATCATTTTTCGCGACGGCGTCGGAATGGGCTCAAATTTGACAGGTTGATCGAAAATAAAAATCGAGCCAGGTGCAATTTCGTCATTTTTCGCGACGGAGTCGAATTGGGCTCAAATTTGACAGGTTGACCGAGAACAAAAATCTCGCAGGGGGCGATTTCGTCATTTTTCGCGACGGAGTCGGAATTGGCTCAAATTTGACAGGTTGATCGGAAACAAAAATCGCGCCAGGGGCAATTTCGTCATTTTTACGAAGGAGTCCGAGTGGGCTCAAATTTGACAGGTTGATCAGAAACAAAAATCGCGCCAGGGGCAATTTCGTCATTTTTCGCGAACGATCGGAATGGGCACAAATTTCACAGGTTGATAGGGAACAAAAGTAGGCCCATGGGCAATTTCATCATTTTTTGCGACGGAGTCGGAATGGGCTCAAATTTGACCGGTTGATTGGAAACAAAAACCGCGGAAGAGGCATTTTCGTAATTTTTCGGGACGGAGTCAGAATGGGCTCAAATTTGACAGGTTGATCGGGAACAAAAATCGCGCCAGGGGCAATTTCGTAATTTTTTTCGACGGTGTCGGAATTGGCTCAAATTTGACAGATTGATCGGAAACAAAAATCGATCCAAGGGGAATTTCGTCATTTTTTGCGACGGAGTCGGAATGGGCTTAAATTTGACAGGTTGATCGGGAACAAAAATCGCGCCAGGGGCAATTTCGTCATTTTTCGCGAAGGTGTCGGAATGGGCTCAAATTTGACAGGTTGATCGGAAACAAAAATCGTGCCGAGGCCAATTTCGTCATTTTTAATGACGGAGTCGGAATTGGCTCAAATTTGACAGGTTGATCGGGACACAAAATCTCGTCGTGGCCAATTTCGTCATTTTTCGCGACGATGTCAGAATGGGGTCAAATTTGACAGGTTGACCGGACACAAAAATCGCGCCGGGAGTAATTTCGTCATTTCTAGCGACGGTGTCGGATTGGTCTCAAATTTGACAGGTTGAGCGTAAACAAAAATTGCGCCGGGAGCAATTTCGTCATTTTCCACAACGGAATCGGAATGGGCTCAAATTTGACAGGTTGATTGGGAACAAAAATCGCGCCTGAGGCAATTTCGTCATTTTTCGTGACGGAGTCAGAATGGGCTCAAATTTGACAGGTTGATCGGGAACAAACAACCCGCCAGGGGCAGTTTTGTCATTTTTCGTGTCGGTGTCGGAATTGGCTCAAATTTGACAAATTGATCGGAAACAAAAATCGCGCCGGGGGTAATTTCGTCATTTTTCGCGACGGAGTCGGAATGGGCTTAAATTTGACAGGTTGATCGGGAACAAAAATCGCGCCAGGGGCAATTTCGTCATTTTTTGCAATGGTGTCGGAATGGGCTAAAATTTGACATTTTGAGCGGAAACAAAAATCGCGCCGGGAGCAATTTCGTCATTTTCCACAACGGAATCGGAATGGGCTCAAATTTGACTAGTTGATCGGAAATAAAAATAGCGCCAGGGGCAATTTCGTCATTTTTTGCGACGGTGTCGGAATGGGCTCAAATTTCACAGGTTGATCAAAAACAAAAAATTTATCCGGGGGCAATTTCGTCATTTTTCGCGACGGTGTCGGAATTGGCTCAAATTTGACAGATTGATCGGAAACAAAAGTCAATCCAGGGGGAATTTCGTCATTTTTCGCGACGGAGTCGGAATGGGCTTAAATTTGACAGGTTGATCGGGAACAAAAATCACGCAAGGGGCAATTTCGTCATTTTTCGCGACGGTGTCGAAATGGGCTCAAATTTGACAGGTTGATCGGGATCAAAAATCGCGCCAGGGGCAATAACGTCATTTTTCGCGACTGTGTCGGAATGGGCTCAAATTTGACAGTTTGACCGGGAAGAAAAATCTCGTCGGGGTCAATTTCGTCATTTTTCGCGACGGTGTCGGAATGGGCTCAAATTTGACAGGTTGATCGGAAACAAAAATTGATCCAGGGGAAA
>NW_019232879.1:0-2606 GCF_002742605.1 Olea europaea var. sylvestris | reverse complement strand
AATTGGCTAAAATTTGACTGGTTGATCGGAAACAAAAATCGCGCCGGGGGCGATTTCGTCATTTTTCTCGACTGTGTCGAAATGGGCTCAAATTTGGCCGGTTGATCGGAAACAAAAATCGCCCCGTGGTCGATTTCGTCATTTTTCTCGACTGCGTCGAAATGGGCTAAAATTTGACAGGTTGATCGGAAACAAAAATCGCGCAGGGGGCAATTTCGTCATTTTTTGCGACTGTGTCGGAATTGGCTCAAATTTGACTTGTTGATAGGAAACAAAAATCTCGCCGGGTGCAATTTCGTCATTTTTCGCGACTGTGTCGAAATTGCCTAAAATTTGATTGGTTGATCGGAAACAAAAACCGCACCGGGGCAATTTCGTCATTTTTCTCGACTGTGTCGGAATGGGCTCAAATTTGACATGTTGATCGGGAACAAAAATAGCGCCAGGTGAAATTTCGTCGTTTTTCGCGACTGTGTCGGAATTGGCTAAAACTTGACTGGTTGATCGGAAACAAAAATCGCGTCGGGGGCAATTTCGTCATTTTTCTGGACTATGTCAGAATGGGCTAAAATTTGACCGGTTGATCGGAAACAAAAATCGCGCCGGGGGCAATTTCGTCATTTTTCTCGACTGCGTCGGAATGGGCTCAAATTTAACAGGCTTATCAGGAACAAAAATCGGGTCGGGGGCAATTTCGTCATTTTTCACGACTGTGTCGGGATGGGCTAAAATTTGACTTGTTGATAGGAAACAAAAATCGCGCCGGGTGTAATTTCGTCATTTTTCACGACTGTGTCGGAATTGGCTAAAATTTGATTGGTTGATCAGAAACAAAAATCGCGGCGGGGGCAATTTCGTCATTTTTCTCGACTGCGTCGGAATTGGATGAAATTTGACAGGTTGATCGGAAACAAAAGATCGCTCCGGGGCAATTTCGTCATTTTTCACGACTATGTAGGAATGGGCTAAAATTTGACAGGTTGATCGTAAACAAAAAACCGCGCCGGGGGCAATTTCGTCATTTTTTCCGACTGTGTAGGAATGGACTAAAATTTGACAGGTTGATCGGAAACAAAAATCGCGCTGGTGGCGATTTCGTCATTTTTCGCGACTGTGTCGGAATGAGCTCAAATTCGACTGGTTGATCGGGAACAAAAGCCGCTCCGGGTGTAATTTCGTCATTTTTCGCGACAGTGTCGGAATTGGCTGAAATTTGACTTGTTGATCGGAAACAAAAACCACTCCGGGGGAAATTTCGTCATTTTTCTCGACTGTGTCGGAATTGACTGAAATTTGGCAGTTTGATCTGAAATAAAAATCGCGCCGGGGGCAATTTCGTCTTTTTTCTCGACTGTGTCGGAATGGGCTCAAATTTGACAGGTTGATCGGAAAAAAAAATCGCGCCGGGGGAATTTCGGAATTTTTCGCGACTGTGTTCGAATTGGCCTCAAATTTGAAAGTTGATCGAAAACAAAAATCGCGCCGAATTTGACAGGTTGATCGGAAACAAAAATCGCGCCGAGGCAATTTCGTAATTTTTCGCGACTGTGTAAGAATTGGCTAAAATTTGACTGGTTGGTCGGAAACAAAAATCGCGCCGGGGGCGATTTCGTCATTTTTCTCGACTGTGTCGGAATGGGCTCAAATTTGGCCGGTTGATCGGAAACAAAAATCGCCCCGTGGTCAATTTCGTCATATTTCTCGACTGCGTCGGAATGGGCTAAAATTTAACAGGTTTATCAGGAACAAAAATCGCGCAGGGGGCAATTTCGTCATTTTTTGCGACTGTGTCGGAATGGGCTAAAATTTAACAGGTTTATCGGGAACAAAAATCGCGCAGGGGGCAATTTCGTCATTTTTCGCGACTGTGTCGGAATGGGCTCAAATTTCACTTGTTGATAGGAAACAAAAATCTCGCCGGGTGTAATTTCGTCATTTTTCGCGACTGTGTCGAAATTGCCTAAAATTTGATTGGTTGATCGGAAACAAAAACCGCACCGGGGCAATTTCGTCATTTTTCGCGGCTGTGTCGGAATGGGCTCAAATTTGACATGTTGATCCGGAATAAAAATAGCGCCGGGTGAAATTTCGTCATTTTTCGCGACTGTGTCGGAATTGGCTAAAATTTGACTGGTTGATCGGAAACGAAAATCGCGTCGGGGGCAATTTCGTCATTTTTCTCGACTGTGTCAGAATGGGCTCAAATTTGAACGGTTGATCTGAAACAAAAATCGCGCCGGGGGCAATTTCGTCATTTTTCTCGACAGCGTCGGAATGGGCTCAAATTTGACAGGCTTATCATTTTTCGCGACTGTGTCGGAATTGGCTAAAATTTGATTGGTTGATCGGAAACAAAAATCGCGCCGGGGGCAATTTCGTCATTTTTCTCGATTGTGTCGGAATTGGCTGAAATTTGACAGGTTGGTCGGAAACAAAAAATTGCTCCGGGGGCAATTTCGTCATTTTTCACGACTGTGTAGGAATGGGCTAAAATTTGACAGGTTGATCGTAAACAAAAAACCACGCCGGGGGCAATTTCGTCATTTTTCCCGACTGTGTAGGAATGGACAAAAATTTGACAGGTTGATCGGAAACAAAAATCGCGC
>NW_019232878.1:0-2606 GCF_002742605.1 Olea europaea var. sylvestris | reverse complement strand
CGAAAATAAAAATCGCGCCGACGGTAATTTAGTCATTTTTCTCGACTGTGTCGGAATGGGCTCAAATTTGACAGGTTGATCGGAAACAAATATCGCGCGGGGGCAATCTCGTCATTTTTCGCGACTGTGTCGGAACGGGCTCAAATTTGACTTGTTGATAGGAAACAAAAATCGCGCCGGGGACAATTTCGTCATTTTTCTTGACTGTGTCGGAATGGGCCCAAATTTGACAGGTTTATCGGGAACAAATATCGTGCCGGGGGCAATTTCATCATTTTTCGCGACTGTGTCGGAATGGGCTCAAATTTGACTTGTTGATAGGAAACAGAAATCTCGCCGGGTGTAATTTCGTCATTTTCTGCGACTGTGTCGGAATTGGCTAAAATTTGACTTGTTGATCGGAAACAAAAATCGCACCGGGGGCAATTTCGTCACTTATCTCGACTGTGTCGGAATTGGCTAGAATTTGGCTGTTTGATCGGAAATAAAAATCGCGCCGACGGCAATTTCTTCATTTTTCTCGATTGTGTCGAAATGGTCTCAAATTTGACAGGTTGATCGGGAACAAAAATAGCGCCGGGTGTAATTTCGTCATTTTTGGCTACTGTGTCGGAATTGGCTAAAATTTGACTGGTTGATCAGAAACAAAAATCGCGCCGGGGGCTATTTCGTCATTTTTCTCGACTGTGTCGGAATGGGCTCAAATTTGACCGGTTGATCGGAAACAAAAATCGCGCCGGGGGCAATTACGTCATTTCTCTCGACTGCGTCGGAATGGGCTCAAATTTGACAGGTTTATTGTAAACAAAAATCGCGTCGGGTGCAATTTCCTCATTTTTCTCGACTGTGTCGGAATTGGCTAAAATTTGACGGGTTGATCGGAAACAAAAATCGCGCCGGGGGGAATTACGTCATTTTTCTCGACTGTGTCGGAATGGGCACAAATTTGACGGGTTGATCGGAAACAAAAATCGCGCCGCGGGCAATTTCGTCATTTTTCTCGATTTTGTCGGAATGGGATCAAATTTGACAGGTTTATTGGGAACAAAAATCGCAACGGGAGCAATTTCGTCATTTCTCGCGACGGTGTCGGAATCGGCTAAAATTTGACTGGTTGATCGGAAACAAAAATCGCCCCGGGTGCAATTCCGTCATTTTTCTCGACTGTATCGGAATTGGCTGAAATTTGGCAGTTTGATCGGAAATAAAAATCGCGCCAGCGGCAATTTCGGCATTTTTTTCGACTGTGTCGGAATGGGCTAAAATTTGACAGGTTGATCGGGAACGAAAATAGCGCCGGGTGTAATTTCGTCATTTTCGGCGACTGTGTCGTAATTGGCTAAAATTTGATTGGTTGATCGAAAACAAAAATCGCGCCGGGGGCAATTTCTTCATTTTTCTCGACAGTGTCGGAATTGGCTGGAATTTGACAGGTTGATCGGAAACATAAAACCGCGCCGGGGGCAATTTCGTCATTTTTCACGACTGTGTAGGAATGGGCTAAAATTTGACAGGTTGATCGGAAACAAAAATCGCGCCGGGGGCAATTTCGTCATTTTTCGCGACTGTGTCGGAATGGGCTAAAATTTGACTGGTTGATCGGATACAAAAACTGCGCCGGGGGCAATTTCGTCATTTTTCCCGACTGTGTAGGAATGGACTAAAATTTGATAGGTTGATCGGAAACAAAAATCGCGCAGGTGGCGATTTCGTCATTTTTCGCGACTGTATCGGAATGAGCTCAAATTGGACTGGTTGATCGGGAACAAAAATCGCGTCGGGTGTAATTTCGTCATTTTTCGCGACTGTGTCGGAATTGGCTAAAATTTGATTGGTTGATCGGAAACAAAAACAGCGTCGGGGGCAATTTCGTCATTTTTCTCGATTGTGCCGAAATTGGCTGAAATTTGCCAGTTTGATCGGAAATACAAATCGCACCGGGGGCAATTTCGTCATTTTTCTCGACTGTGTCGGAATGGGCTCAAATTTGACAGGTTGATCAGAAACAAAAATCGCGCCGGGGCAATTGCGTCATTTTTCTCGACTGTGTCGGAATTCGCTAAAATTTGACAGGTTGATGAGAAACAAAAATCGCGCCGAGGGCAATTTCGTCATTTTTCTCGACTGTGTCGGAATGGGCTAAAATTTGACAGGTTTATCGGAAACAAAAATCGCGCCAGGTGCAATTTCGTCATTTTTTGCGACTGTGTCGGAATGGGCTCAAATTTGACTTGTTGATAGGAAACAAAAATCGCGCCGAGTGTAATTTCGTCATTTTTCGCGACTGTGTCGGAATGGGCTCAAATTTGACAGGTTGATCAGAAACAAAAATCGCGCCGGGGCAATTGCGTCATTTTTCTCGACTGTGTCGGAATGGACTCAAATTTGACAGGTTTATTGGGAACAGAAATCGCGACGGGAGCAATTTCGTTATTTCTCGCGACTGTGTCGGAATGGGGTCAAATTTGACTTGTTGATAGGAAACAAAAATCGCGCCGAGTGTAATTTCGTCATTTTCCGCGGCTTTGTCGGAATTGGCTAAAATTTGACTGGTTGATCGGAAACAAAAACCGCGCCGGGGGCAATTTCGTCATTTTTCTCGACTG
>NW_019232877.1:0-2606 GCF_002742605.1 Olea europaea var. sylvestris | reverse complement strand
GTCGCGAAAAATGACGAAATAGCCCCCGGCACGATTTATGTTTCCGATCAATCAGTCAAATTTGAGCCCATTCCGAGACCGTCTCGAAAAATGACGAAATTGCCTCCGGCGCGATTTTTGTTTCCGATAAATCAGTGAAATTTTAGCCGATTCCGACACCGTCGCGAAAAATGACTAAATTGCCCCCGGCGCGATTTTTGTTTCCGATCAATCAGACAAATTTGAGCCCATTTCGACACCGTCGCGAAAAATGACGAAAATGCTCCCGGCGCGATTTTTGTTTCCGATCAATCAGACAAATTTGAGCCCATTTCGACACCGTCGCGAAAAATGACGAAAATGCTCCCGGCGCGATTTTTGTTTCCGATCAATCAGACAAATTTGAGCCCATTTCGACACCGTCGCGAAAAATGACGAAAATGCTCCCGGCGCGATTTTTGTTTCCGATCAATAAGTCAAATTTGAGCCCAATCCGACACCGTCGCGAAAAAAGACGAAATTGCCCCCGGCGCGATTTTTGTTTCCGATAAATCAGTCAAATTTTCGCCAATTCCGACACCGTCGCGAAAAATGACGAATTGCCCCGAGCGCGAATTTTATTTCCGATTAATCTGTCAAATTTTAGCCGATTCCGACACCGTCGCGAAAAATGACGAAATTGCCCCCGGCGCGAATTTTGTTTCCCATCAATCAGTCAAATTTTAGCCGATTCCGACACCGTTGAGTTAATTGACGAAATTGCCCCCGGCGCGATTTTTGTTGTCGTTGAATTTGTCAAATTTTAACCGATTCCGTCGTCGTCGCGAAAAATGACGAAATTGCCCCCGGCGCGATTTTTGTTTCCTATCAATCAGTCAAGTTTGAGCCCATTCCGACACCGTCGCGAAAAATGACGAAATTGCCCCCGGCGCGATTTTTGTTGTCGTTGAATCTGTCAAATTTTAGCCGATTCCGTCGCCGTCGCGAAAAATGACGAAATTGCCCCCGGCGCGATTTTTGTTGTCGTTGAATCTGTCAAATTTTAGCCGATTCCGTCGCCGTCGCGAAAAATGACGAAATTGCCCCCGGCGCGATTTTTGTTGTCGTTGAATCTGTCAAATTTTAGCCGATTCCGTCGCCGTCGCGAAAAATGACGAAATTGCCCCCGGCGCGATTTTTGTTGTCGTTGAATCTGTCAAATTTTAGCCGATTCCGTCGCCGTCGCGAAAAATGACGAAATTGCCCCCGGCGCGATTTTTGTTGTCGTTGAATCTGTCAAATTTTAGCCGATTCCGTCGCCGTCGCGAAAAATGACGAAATTGCCCCCGGCGCGATTTTTGTTGTCGTTGAATCTGTCAAATTTTAGCCGATTCCGTCGCCGTCGCGAAAAATGACGAAATTGCCCCCGGCGCGATTTTTGTTGTCGTTGAATCTGTCAAATTTTAGCCGATTCCGTCGCCGTCGCGAAAAATGACGAAATTGCCCCCGGCGCGATTTTTGTTGTCGTTGAATCTGTCAAATTTTAGCCGATTCCGTCGCCGTCGCGAAAAATGACGAAATTGCCCCCGGCGCGATTTTTGTTGTCGTTGAATCTGTCAAATTTTAGCCGATTCCGTCGCCGTCGCGAAAAATGACGAAATTGCCCCCGGCGCGATTTTTGTTGTCGTTGAATCTGTCAAATTTTAGCCGATTCCGTCGCCGTCGCGAAAAATGACGAAATTGCCCCCGGCGCGATTTTTGTTGTCGTTGAATCTGTCAAATTTTAGCCGATTCCGTCGCCGTCGCGAAAAATGACGAAATTGCCCCCGGCGCGATTTTTGTTGTCGTTGAATCTGTCAAATTTTAGCCGATTCCGTCGCCGTCGCGAAAAATGACGAAATTGCCCCCGGCGCGATTTTTGTTGTCGTTGAATCTGTCAAATTTTAGCCGATTCCGTCGCCGTCGCGAAAAATGACGAAATTGCCCCCGGCGCGATTTTTGTTGTCGTTGAATCTGTCAAATTTTAGCCGATTCCGTCGCCGTCGCGAAAAATGACGAAATTGCCCCCGGCGCGATTTTTGTTGTCGTTGAATCTGTCAAATTTTAGCCGATTCCGTCGCCGTCGCGAAAAATGACGAAATTGCCCCCGGCGCGATTTTTGTTGTCGTTGAATCTGTCAAATTTTAGCCGATTCCGTCGCCGTCGCGAAAAATGACGAAATTGCCCCCGGCGCGATTTTTGTTGTCGTTGAATCTGTCAAATTTTAGCCGATTCCGTCGCCGTCGCGAAAAATGACGAAATTGCCCCCGGCGCGATTTTTGTTGTCGTTGAATCTGTCAAATTTTAGCCGATTCCGTCGCCGTCGCGAAAAATGACGAAATTGCCCCCGGCGCGATTTTTGTTGTCGTTGAATCTGTCAAATTTTAGCCGATTCCGTCGCCGTCGCGAAAAATGACGAAATTGCCCCCGGCGCGAATTTTGTTTCCCATCAATCAGTCAAATTTTAGCCGATTCCGACACCGTTGAGTTAATTGACGAAATTGCCCACGGCGCGATTTTTGTTGTCGTTGAATCTGTCAAATTTTAACCGATTCCGTCGTCGTCGCGAAAAATGACGAAATTGCCCCCGGCGCGATTTTTGTTTCCTA
>NW_019232876.1:0-2606 GCF_002742605.1 Olea europaea var. sylvestris | reverse complement strand
TTTTTTTTTTTTGGAACAAAAACAATAAATTAAACTACCAGCAAAATAAAAAAGATGGTTTTGGATGCTAGAATAACCCCAAAACAACCTTGACAAAATTTGACGATAATTTTACGGATTGAAGACTCAAATGAAGAAACGAAGAACACAAGAATGGAAACTAACAAAAATGCGAGAAAAACAAAGATGCAACAAAGAAATCTAAGGATATAACCTGTTAAATTGGAGCATGTGCTCTAATACCAACTGATGCAACATTGTAGTAACGTTGACTACAAATCCTACAACTAGATTGTTAGAACCCCAGAAAAGCCAATTAAGAGGTTTGAGAATTCGAGCTCGAATCAATGAACCAAAAAAACCCAACAAGATCAAAGCTTGAAAGATCCCTTGATTACACGATTAAGACCCGTACCCGGATTGTAGAATGCTACAAGATTGTAACTCTTGATAAGTTTCAATTGTTCAATGAAGAACGATGTGAAGAAAGCAAATTGCCTCTCTTTATTGAATTCTCTTAAAATAATGTTGTATAATGTTTTATAATGAAAATAAACCTATTTATATATAGAAAATCTAGAAACTAATTCTAATAGGAATAAAACTCTAATGAAAATCTAGAAACTAATTCTAATAGGAAACAAACTCTAATCCTAGTTTAAAACGGAATTAAAGATTACAAGAATAATGTCTATAATAGAATTCTAATGAAATAAGGAAAGTTCGCACCAAGAAGGGAAAATTATCGCCAACTATGCGACCGCATAGTTGTTATTTTGGGTTTCGAATTTTTTTGCTTGTATCATGTTGATCCAATTCACTTCAACTCTCAACTCCAGCATGAAATTTGCCTCGTTTTGCGTCCCAAACAATGTTTTGTCAATTGTTTCTTGAATGAATCTTATCGCTTGTTTTACTCATTTTGCCCTCGATCGCGTCATCAGCTCGCCTTCGATTATCAACGGGTCTCGCTCCACACTAGTTTTCTCCAAGTTTGACTCTTGGATCACATCACACAGTCGAGTGGTCTACCCTCCTATGATCATGAAAGGCTCATCCTATGTCTACCCTTACAATCACCCAGGAAGTATCACCCGCGATGCCAAAACATATCACATAAGCGTACCTCACATGCCTCGGTGCCCTAATAGTGGCCAATAAAACATTTATAAGGAAAACTTAATTTCAAATCGTATTTCGCATGCAAAGTTTTCAACTATGACCATATGTTGTGCATGCCGATAAAAATGATCGTGAATGACATGCTCAATTTGATTTGTAATTGGAAAATAGGTTAAACGGTCTTTCTTCCAGGTTTGTTTCAACCAAAAGTAGAGACTTGCCTTTCCAAATGAAGATAACAAAGCACTGGAGATGTCCAAGAGTGTCTTCCTGTTTTGTAGTAGCTAGTACAAGTGATAAGCTATATAATATTACATCTTTTGTGACAAGCAACTTTAGATGGTGATGCATTGCTAATAATAGTTATGATGGTTATGTGCTCCAAACACTGTCATTCTTTCGTTAGTTACATTTTTCGGCCGTTTATATGTGCTATAAATTTTGATCCAGCAATTTTTTTGAAGTTTCATGTCCTCTATCAAATGAATGATGTGTTGCTCTAGAAGCATTTTCTCTAGCCTGGTATACAGGTAAAATAAATGACTGAAACTTTCATTTTATGGTGTATAGAAGATGTGATTAGCCTTCTGTTTTTGTTAATTTGGACATAATTATTTTCCAAATTTCTTGATTTTCTATGATTTTGATTTTTTTGTTTCTTTCCCCATTTAGTGATGGAAACACATAGTAACCTTTCCTCATTTATTGATGGTAACTTCTACGTGTTCTCCGTCTGGCTGTATCAAGAAAATTAATTAGAGAATTACATCTGAAAATTTTTAACTACGAGACAACAATACCATCCGATTACATTGAAATTAAACACCACATCTAAAGTAATATAGTTGCTTTACATCAACAGTACACCATCTAATTAACACCTTTTTACCTTTATCCTTGTCATCTAGATCTCGTTTCCCTTTGCAAAGAGTTATGTTGAGGAAAATCTCCAAATAGTCATTTTCATAGACTATATTAGCATATTTAGAACACACTCGATAGGTCACCAGTTGGATCTTTGAGCTTATATGATCCTGGACTAGTTTATCTTCAAATGGCAAAAATCTCACCACTTGAAATGTTGACAGTCACAAGTACAACAATGGAACATCCATCCTTTGTTTGCACTATTTTTTCACCTCCATCCCTTTCACGAACCCCTCACCACATTTTGGACATCTTCCCTTCTTGAAGCATACTGACAACGAGTGACCTGGCTGTTTGTAACTATGGCAAATACTTCTATTCCATTCGGCCATTGAGCAAAATTAACGCACAGTGCAATTGAACAACACCAATGCATAATTACAATAAAATTGTTTAAATTAAGGTTTGCATTGTTCAATTTATTCATAAAACTAACACTTAGAGGCTGCATTTGCTAAGTATTTCCCTATCTAATCCATTTCTACTTTATAAAATTTAACATTTCACCAAATTTTATTAGGCCTATAAATGCGATGCCCACTTCGTAAATTTTGATA
>NW_019232875.1:1973-2606 GCF_002742605.1 Olea europaea var. sylvestris | reverse complement strand
GACATATTAAGGTTTTTGACCATTTTTTAAAGAACGACAACTCGCATATTTGGAACTGTTGGATTGTCGACCTTCGAAGAAATGATAGTAACTTTTGCAGAAAGTGTCCGTTTTTGGGACCATAAGTACTTTTCAAAAATGTAGCGAACGTTTTGGGTTTTGCTCACGATTTCGTAATGACGTATTAAGGTTGCCGACCATTTTTTAAAGAACGACAACTCGCATATTTGGAACTGTTGGATTGTCGACCTACGAAGAAATGATCATAACTTTTGCAGATGGTGTCCATTTTGGGACCATAAGTACTTTTCGGAAATGTAGCGACCCTTCTGGATTAAACTCACCACTTCGTCGTGACGTATGACGGATTTTAACCATTTTTTATGGAACGTGCACCAGCATATTTGGACTGACGGCGTTCGTAGATTTGAGCATAGCTTTTGCAGACAGTGTCCGTTTTTGGGACCATAAGTACTTTTCGGAAATGTAGCGACCTTTTTGGGTTTAGCTCACGATTTCGTAATGACGTATTAAGGTTTTCGACCATTTTTTAAAGAACGACAACTCGCATATTTGGAACTGTTGGATTGTCGACCTACGAAGAAATGATCGTAACTTTTGCAGACGGTGTCC
>NW_019232875.1:0-1199 GCF_002742605.1 Olea europaea var. sylvestris | reverse complement strand
TTTTTTAAGGAACGTGCACCTGCATATTTGGACTGACGGCGTTCGAAGAATTGAGCATAGCTTTTGCAGAGAGTGTCCGTTTTTGGGACCATAAGTACTTTTCGGAAATGTAGTGACCGTTTTGGGTTTAGCTCACGATTTCGTAATGACGTATTAAGGTTTTCGACCATTTTTTAAAGAACGACAACTCGCATATTTGGAACTCTTGGATTGTCGACCTTCGAAGAAATGATCGTAACTTTTGCAGACGGTGTCCGTTTCGGGACCATAAGTACTTTTCAGAAATGTAGCGACCTTTTTGGGTTTAGCTCACGATTTTGTTATGACGTATTAAGGTTTTCGACCATTTTTTAAACAACGACAACTCGCATATTTGGAACTCTTGGATTGTCGACCTTCGAAGAAATGATAGTAACTTTTGCAGACGGTGGCCGTTTTGGGACCATAAGTACTTTTTGAAAATGTAGCGACCCTTCTGGATTGAACTCACAACTTTGTCTTGACGTATGAAGGATTTTAACCATTTTTTAAGGAACGTGCACCTGCATATTTGGACTGACGGCGTTCGAAGAATTGAGCATAGCTTTTGCAGACAGTGCCCATTTTTGGGACCATAAGTACTTTACGGAAATGTAGCGACCGTTTTGGGTTTAGCTCACGATTTCGTAATGACATATTAAGGTTTTTGACCATTTTTTAAAGAACGACAACTCGCATATTTGGAACTGTTGGATTGTCGACCTTCGAAGAAATAATAGTAACTTTTGCAGACAGTGTCCGTTTTTGGGACCATAAGTACTTTTCGAAAATGTAGCGAACGTTTTGGGTTTTGCTCACGATTTCGTAATGACGTATTAAGGTTTCCGACCATTTTTTAAAGAACGACAACTCGCATATTTCGAACTGTTGGATTGTCGACCTACGAAGAAATGATCGTAACTTTTGCAGATGGTGTCCATTTTGGGACCATAAGTACTTTTCGGAAATGTAGCGACCCTTCAGGATTAAACTCACCACTTCTTGTCGACCTTCGAAGAAATGATCGTAACTTTTGCAGATGGTGTCCATTTTGGGACCATAAGTACTTTTCGGAAATGTAGCGACCCTTCAGGATTAAACTCACCACTTCGTCGTGACGTATGACGGATTTTAACCATTTTTTATGGAACGTGCACCTGCATATTTGGACTGACGGCGTT
>NW_019232874.1:0-2606 GCF_002742605.1 Olea europaea var. sylvestris | reverse complement strand
CACGGTGTCCATTTTGGGCCCACAAGAACTTTTTGGAAATGTAGCGACCGTTTTGGATTGAACTTTCCACTTCGTCATGATGTGTGAGGGATTTCGGCCATTTTTCGAAAGAATGAACAATTGTATATTTGGAACGCTTGGATTGTCGGCGTACGAAGAATTGAGCGTAACTTTTGCACATGGTGTCCGTTTTGAGCCCATAAGTACTTTTTGGAAATGTAGCGACCATTTTGGATTGAACTCACAACTTCATCGTGACGTACGAGGGATTTTGTCCATTTTTCCAAAGAATAAGCCCTTGCATATTTAGAACGCTTGGAGAGTTGACGACAAAGAATTGAGCGTAACTTTTGCACACAGTGTCCGTTTTGAGCCCACAAGAACTTTTTGGAAATGTAGCGACCGTTTTGGATTGAACTCACAACTTCGTCGTGACGTATGAGGGATTTTGGCCATTTTTCGAAAGAATGACCGCTTGTATATTTAGAACGCTTGGACAGTCGGCGGACGAAGAATTGAGCGTAACTTTTGCACATGGTGTCCGTTTTAGGCCCATAAAAATGTTTTGGAAATGTAGCGACCGTTTTGGATTGAACACACAACTTTATCGTGACGTACGAGGGATTTTGGTCCTTTTCGAAAGAATGAGCGCTTGTATATTTAGAACGCTTGGACAGTCGACGGACAAAGAATTGAGCGTAACTTTTGCACATGGTGTCCGTTTTAGGCCCATAAAAATGTTTTGGAAATGTAGCGACCGTTTTGGATTGAACTCACAACTTCTTCGTGACGTAAGAAGGATTTTGGCCATTTTTTGAAAGAATGAGCACTTGCATATTTGGAACGCTTGGATTGTCGACGTACGAAGAATTGAGCGTAACTTTTACAAGGTGTCCGTTTTGGGCCCATAAGTACTTTTTTGAAATGTAGCGACCGTTTTGGATTGAACACACAACTTCATCGTGACGCACGAGGAATTTTGGCCATTTTTTGAAAGAATGAGCACTTGCATATTTAGAAAGCTTGGAGTGTCGGTGGATGAAGAATTGAACGTAACTTTTGCACACGGTGTCCATTTTGGGCCCACAAGAACTTTTTGGAAATGTAGCGATCGTTTTGGATTGAACTTACCACTTCGTCGTGATGTATGAGGGATTTCAGCCAATTTTCGAAAGAATGAGCACTTGCATATTTGGAACGCTTGGATTGTCGACGTACGAAGAATTGAACGTAACTTTTGCACTCGGTGTCCGTTTTGGGCCCATAAGTACTTTTTGCAAATGTAGCGACCGTTTTGGATTGAACTCACAATTTCGTCTTGACGTATGAGGGATTTTGGCCATTTTTCGAAAGAATGAGCACTTGCATATTTAGAACGCTTGGAGAGTTGGCGGACGAAGAATTGAACGTAACTTTTGCACACGGTGTCCATTTTGGGCCCACAAGAACTTTTTGGAAATGTAGCGACCGTTTTGGATTGAACTCACAATTTCGTCTTGACGTATGAGGGATTTTGGCCATTTTTCGAAAGAATGAGCACTTGCATATTTAGAACGCTTGGAGAGTTGGCGGACGAAGAATTGAACGTAACTTTTGCACACGGTGTCCGTTTTGGGCCCACAAGAACTTTTTGGAAATGTAGCGACCGTTTTGGATTGAACTCACAATTTCGTCTTGACGTATGAGGGATTTTGGCCATTTTTCGAAAGAATGAGCGCTTGTATATTTAGAACGCTTGGACAGTTGACGGACGAAGAATTGAGCGTAACTTTTGCACACGGTGTCCGTTTTAGGCCCATAAGTACTTTTTGGAAATGTAGCGGCCATTTTGGATTGAACTCACAACTTCATCGTGATGTACGAGGGATTTTCGCCATTTTTCGAAAGAATGAGTGCTTGCATATTTAGAACGCTTGGAGAGTTGGCGGACGAAGAATTGAGCGTAACTTTTGCACACGGTGTCCGTTTTGGGCCCACAAGAACTTTTTGGAAATGTAGCGACCGTTTTGGATTGAACTCACAATTTCGTCGTGACGTATGAGGGATTTTGGCCATTTTTCGAAAGAATGAGCGCTTGTATATTTAGAACGCTTGGACAGTTGACGGACGAAGAATTGAGCGTAACTTTTGCACACGGTGTCCGTTTTAGGCCCATAAGTACTTTTTGGAAATGTAGCGGCCATTTTGGATTGAACTCACAACTTCATCGTGATGTACGAGGGATTTTCGCCATTTTTCGAAAGAATGAGTGCTTGCATATTTAGAACGCTTGGAGAGACGGTGGACGAAGAATTGAGCGTAACTTTTGCACACGTTGTCCGTTTTGGGCCCATAAGAACTTTTTGGAAATATAGCGGCCGTTTTGGATTGAACTCACCACTTCGTCGTGACGTACGAGGGATTTTGGCGATTTTTCGAAAAAATGAGCACTTGCATATTTTGAACTCTTGGAGAGTCGGGGGACGGAGAATTGAGCGTAACTTTTGCACACGGTGTCGATTTTGGTGCCAGAAGTACTTTTTGGAAATGTACCGACCGTTTTGGATTGAATACACAACTTTATCATGACGTACGAGGGATTTTGGCTATTTTTCGAAAGAATGAGG
>NW_019232873.1:0-2607 GCF_002742605.1 Olea europaea var. sylvestris | reverse complement strand
CACTTCATCATGACGTACGAGGGATTTTGGTGATTTTTCAAAAGAATGAGCACTTGCATATTTAGAACGCTTGGAGAGTCGGCAGACGAAGAATTGAGCGTAACTTTGGCACGCGGTGTCTGTTTTGGGCGCACAAGAACGTTTTGGAAATGTAGCGACCATTTTTGATTGAACTCACCACTTCATCATGACGTATGAGAGATTTCGACCATTTTTTGAAAGAATGAGTGCTTGCATTTTTGGAACGCTTGGATTGTCGAAGTACGAAGAATTGAGCGTAACTTTTGCACACGGTGTCCATTTTGGGCCCACAAGAACTCTTTAGAAATGTAGCGACCGTTTTGGATTGAACTCACAACATTGTCGTGACGTATGAGGGATTTTGGCAATTTTTTGAAAGAATGAGCACTTGTATATTTAGAAAGCTTGGAGAATCGGCGGACGAAGAATTGAGCGTAACTGTTGCACACGGTGTCCGTTTTGGACCCATAAGAACTCTTTGGAGATGTAGCAACCATTTTGGATTGAAGTCACCACTTCATCGTGACGTACGATGAATTTTGGCCATTTTTCGAAAGAATGAGCGCTTGCATTTTTAGAACTCTTGGAGAGTCGACGGACGAAGAATTGAGCGTAACTTTTGCACACGGTGTCCGTTTTGGGCCCACAAGAACTTTTTAGAAATGTAACGACTATTTTGGATTGAACTCACCACCTCGTCGTGACGTATGAGAGATTTCGACCATTTTTTGAAAGAATGATCACTTGCATTTTTGGAATGCTTGGATTGTCGGCGTACGAAGAATTGAGCGTAACTTTTGCACACGGTGTCCGTTTTAGGCCCATAAGTACTTTTTGGAAATGTAGCTACCGTTTTCGATTGAACTAACCACTTCGTCGTGACGTACGAGGGATTTTGGCCCTTTTTTGAAAGAATGAGCACTTGTATATTTAGAACGCTTGGAGAGTCGGCTGACAAAGAATTGAGCGTAACTTTTGCACACGGTGTTCGATTTAGGCCCATAAGAACTCTTTGGAAATGTAACCACCATTATGGGTTGAACTAACCACTTCGTCGTGACGTACGAGGGATTTTGGCCATTTTCGAAAGAATGAGCGCTTGTATATTTAGAACGCTTGGAGAGTCGACGGACGAAGAATTGATTGTAACTTTTGCACACGGTGTCCGTTTTGAGCCTATAAGAACTTTTTGGAAATGTAACGACCGTTTTGGATTGAACTCACAACTTCGTCGTGACGTACGAGGGATTTTGGTGATTTTTCAAAAGAATGAGCACTTGCATATTTAGAACGCTTGGAGAGTCGGCGGACGAAGAATTGAGCGTAACTTTGGCACGTGGTGTCTGTTTTGGGCGCACAAGAACGTTTTGGAAATGTAGCGACCATTTTTGATTGAACTCACCACTTCATCGTGACGTATGAGAGATTTCGACCATTTTTTGAAAGAATGAGTGCTTGCATTTTTGGAACGCTTGGATTGTCGGAGTACGAAGAATTGAGCGTAACTTTTGCACACGGTGTCCATTTTGGGCCCACAAGAACTCTTTAGAAATGTAGCGACCGTTTTGGATTGAACTCACAACATTGTCGTGACGTATGAGGGATTTTGGCAATTTTTCGAAAGAATGAGCACTTGTATATTTAGAACGCTTGGAGAGTCGGCGGACGAAGAATTGAGCGTAATTGTTGCACACGGTGTCCGTTTTGGGCCCATAAGAACTTTTTGGAGATGTAGCAACCATTTTGGATTGAAGTCACCACTTCATCGTGACGTACGACGAATTTTGGCCATTTTTCGAAAGAATGAGCGCTTGCATTTTTAGAACTCTTGGAGAGTCGACGGACGAAGAATTGAGCGTAACTTTTGCACACGGTGTCCGTTTTGGGCCCACAAGAACTTTTTAGAAATGTAACGACTATTTTGGATTGAACTCACCACCTCGTCGTGACGTATGAGAGATTTCGATCATTTTTCGAAAGAATGATCACTTGCATTTTTGGAACGCTTGGATTGTCGGCGTACGAAGAATTGAGCATAACTTTTGCACACGGTGTCCGTTTCGATCCCATAAGTACTTTTTGGAAATGTAGTGACCATTTTGGATTGAACTCACCAATTCATCGTGAAGTACGAGGGATTTTGGCCATTTTTCGAAAGAATGAGTGCTTGTATATTTACAACACTTGGAGAGTCGGCTGACGAAGAATTGAGCGTAACTTATGCACACGGTGTCCGTTTTGGGCCCATAAGAACTCTTTGGAAATGTAGCGACCGTTTTGGATTGAACTCACCACTTCATCGTGAGGTACGAGGGATTTTGCCAATTTTTCAAAAGAATGTGCACTTGCATATTTAGAACGCTTGGAGAGTCGACGGATGAAGAATTGAGCTTAACTTTGGCACACGTTGTCCGTTTTGGGCCCATAAGAACTTTTTGGAAATTTAGCGACCGTTTTGGATTGAACTCACCACTTCATTTTGAAGTATGAGGGATTTCGCCCTTTTTTCGAAAGAATGAGCACTTGCAAATTTGGAACGCTTGGATTGTCGGCGTACGAAGAATTGAGCGTAACTTTTGCACACGG
>NW_019232872.1:0-2607 GCF_002742605.1 Olea europaea var. sylvestris | reverse complement strand
CACGGTGTCCGTTTTGGGCCCATAAGTACTTTTTGAAAATGTAGCGACCGTTTTGGATTGAACTCACCACTTCGTCGTGGCGTCTGAGGGAATTCGCCGATTTTTCCAAAGAATGAGCTCTTGCATATTTGGAAGGCTTGGATTTTCGGCGTACGAAGAATTGAGCGTGACTTTTGGTAACAACGTCTGTTTTGGGCCCATAAGTACTTTTTGGAAATGTAGCGACCGTTTTGGATTGAATTCACCACTTCGTCGTGACGTACGGGGGAGTTCAGCCATTTTTCGAAAGAATGGACGCTTGCATATTTGGAACGCTAGGATTTTCGACGTACGAAGAATTGAGCGTAACTTTTGCACACGGTGTCCGTTTTGGGCCCATAAGTACTTTTTTAAAGTGTAGCGACCATTTTGGATTGAACTCACCACTTCGTCGTGACGTATGAGTGATTTCGGCCATTTTTCGAAGGAATGAGCGCTTGTATATTGAGAACGCTTGGAGAGCCGGTGGACGAAGAAATGAGCGTAACTTTTGCACACGGTGTCCGTTTTGGGCCCATAAGAACTTTTTGGGAATGTAGCGACCGTTTTGGATTGAACTCACCACTTCATCGTGATGTGCGAGGGATTTTGGCCATTTTTCGAAAGAATGAGCACTTCCATATTTAGAACGCTTGGAGAGTCGGCGGACTAAGAATTGAGCGTAACTTTTGCACACAGTGTCCGTTTTGGGCCCATAAGTACTTTTTGGAAATGTAGCGACCGTTTTGGATTGAACTCACCATTTCGTCATGACGTACGAAGGATTTTGGCCATTTTTCGAAAGACTGAGCACTTGCATATTTGGTACGCTTGGATTGTCGGCGTACGAAGAATTGAGCGTGACTTTTGCTAACGGCGTCTGTTTTGGGCCCATAAGTACTTTTTGGAAATGTAGCGACCGCTTTGGATTGAACTCACCACTTCGTCTGGACGTACGAGGGATTTTGGCGATTTTTCGAAATAATGAGCACTTGCATATTTGGAACGCTTGGATTGTCGGCGTACGAAGAATTGAGCGTGACTTTTGCTAATGTCGTCTGTTTTGGGCCCATAAGTACTTTTTGGAAATGTAGCGACCGTTTTGGATTGAACTCACCACTTCATCGTGACGTACGAGGGATTTTGGCCTTTTTTCAAAAGAATGAGCTCTTGTACATTTAGAACTCTTGGAGAGTCGGCGGACGAAGAATTGAGCGTAATTTTGCACACGGTGTCCGTTTTGGGCCCATAAGTACTTTTTGGAAATGTAGCGACCATTTTGGATTGAACTCACCATTTTGTCGTGACATATGCAGGATTTTTGCCATTTTTCGAAAGAATGAGCATTTGCATATTTGGAACGCTTGGATTTTCGGCGTACGAAGAATTGAGCGTGACTTTTGCTAACGGCGTCTGTTTTGGGCCCATAAGTACTTTTTGGAAATGTAGCGACCGTTTTGGATTGAACTCACCACTTCGTCGTGCGTCTGAGGATTTCGCCGATTTTTCCAAAGAATGAGCTCTTGCATATTTGGAACGCTTGGATTGTCGGCGTACGAAGAATTGAGCGTAACTTTTGCACACGGAGTCCGTTTTGGGCCCATAAGAACTTTTTGGAAATGTAGCGACCGTTTTGGATTGAACTCACCACTTCGTCGTGATGTACAAGGGATTTCGGCCATTTATTGAAAGAATGAGCACTTGTATATTTGGAACGCTTGGATTGTCGACGTACGAAGAATTGAGCGTAACTTTTGCACACGTCGTCCGTTTTAGGCCCATAAGAACTTTTTGGAAATGTAGCGACCGTTTTGGATTGAACTCACCACTTCGTCGTGAGGTACGAGGGATTTCGGCCATTTTTTGAAAGAATGAGCACTTGCATATTTGGAACGCTTGGATTGTCGGCGTACGAAGAATTGAGCGTAACTTTTGCACACGGTGTCTGTTTTGGGCCCATAAGAACTTTTTGGGAATGTAGCGATCGTTTCGGATTGAACTCACCACTTCATCGTGACGTACGAGGGATTTTGGGCATTTTTCGAAAGAATGAGCGCTTGTACATTTAGAACGCTTGGAGAGTCGGCGGAAGCAAAATTGAGCGTAACTTTTGCACACGGTGTCCGTTTTGGGCCCATAAGTACTTTTTGGAAATGTAGCGACCGTTTTGGATTGAACTCACCACTTCGTCGTGGCGTATGAGGGATTTCGGCGATTTTTCAAAAGAATGAGCTCTTGCATATTTGGAACGCTTGGATTGTCGGCGTACGAAGAATTGAGCGTAACTTTTACACGCGGAGTCCGTTTTGGGCCCATAAGAACTTTTTGGAAATGTACCGACCGTTTCAAATTGAACTCACCACTTCATCGTGACATACGAGGGATTTCGGCCATTTTTCGAAAGAATGAGCACTTGCATATTTTGAACGCTTGGATTGTCCGCGTACGAAGAATTGAGCATAACTTTTGCACACGATATTCGTTTTGGGACCATAAGAACTTTTTAGAAATGTAGCGACCATTTTGGATTGAACTCACAACTTCATCGTGACGTACGAGGGATTTTGGCCATTTTTTGAAAGAATGAGC
>NW_019232871.1:0-2607 GCF_002742605.1 Olea europaea var. sylvestris | reverse complement strand
GGCTGAAATCCCTCGAATGTCACGACGAAGTTGTGAGTTCAATCCAAAATGGTCGCTACATTTCCAAAAAGTACTTGTGGGCCTGAAACGGACGCCGTGTGCAAAAGTTACGTTCAATACTTCGCACGCTGACTATCCAAGCGTTCCAAACATAAAAGTGCTCATTCTTTCAAAAATTGGCCTGCTCATTCTTTCAAAAAATGGTCGAAATCCCTCGAACGTCACGAAGAAGTTGTGAGTTCCATCCAAAACGGTCGCTACATTTCCAAAAAGTACTTATGGGCCAAAAATAGAAACCGTGTGCAAAAGTTACGCTCAATTCTTCGTACGCTGACTATCCAAGCGTTCCAAATATAGAAGTGCTCATTCCTTCGAAAAATGGCCGAAATCCCTCGAACGTCACGATGAAGTTGTGAGTTCAATCCAAAACCGTCGCTACATTTCCAAAAAGTACTCATGGGCCC
The DNA here is from genome assembly GCF_002742605.1 of Olea europaea var. sylvestris. Lineage (NCBI taxonomy): Eukaryota > Viridiplantae > Streptophyta > Magnoliopsida > Lamiales > Oleaceae > Olea > Olea europaea. Next base: position 2,143 of record NW_019232871.1, on the reverse strand, counting down.
AAAACATACGCCGTGTGCAAAAGTGACGCTCAATTCTTCGCACGCCGACTATCCAAGCGTTCCAAATATAAAAGTGCTCATTCTTTCAAAAAATGGTCGAAGTCCCTCGAACGTCACGAAGAAGTTATGAGTTCAATCCAAAACGATCGCTACATTTCCAAAAAGTACTTACGGGCCCAAAGTGGACGCCGTGTGCAAAAGTTACGCTCAATTCTTCGCACGCCGACTATCCAAGCGTTCCAAATATAAAAGTGCTCATTCTTTAGAAAAATGGTCGAAGTCCCTCGAACATCACGAAGAAGTTATGAGTTCAATCCAAAGCGATCGCTACATTTTCAAAAAGTACTTAGGGGCCAAAAACGTAAACTGTGTGCAAAAGTTACTCTCAATTCTTCGTACGCCGACTATCCAAGCGTTCCAAATATAAAAGTGCTCATTCCTTCGAAAAATGGCCGAAATCCCTCGAACGTCACGATGAAGTTGTGAGTTCAATCCAAAACGGTCGCTACATTTCCAAAAAGTACTCATGGGCCCAAAACGGACTCCGTGTGGAAAAGTTACGCTCAATTCTTCGTACGTCGACTATCCAAGCGTTGCAAATATAAAAGTACTCATTCTTTCGAAAAATGGTCAAACTCCCTCGAACGTCACAAAGAAGTTGTGAGTTCAATCAAAAACGCTCGCTACATTTCCAAAAAGTACTTATGGGCCAAAAACGGACACAGTGTGTAAAAGTTACGCTCAATTCTTCGTACACGGACTATCCAAGCGTTCCGAATATAAAAGTGCTCATTCTTTCGAAAAATGGCCGAAATCCCTCGAACGTCCCGAAGAGTTGTGAGTTCAAACCAAAACGGTCGCTACATTTCCAAAAAGTAATCATGGGCCGAAAATGGACGTCGTGTGCAAAAGTTACGCTTAATTCTTCGCACGCCGACTATCCAAGCGTTCCAAATATAAAAGTGTTCATTCTTTCGAAAAATGGCCGAAATCCCTCGGACGTCACGACGAAGTTGTGAGTTCAATCCAAAACGGTCGCTACATTTCCAAAAAGTACTTATGGACCCAAAACGGACACCGTGTGCAAAAGTTACGCTCAATTCTTTGTCCGCCGACTATCCAAGCTTTCCAAATATAAAAGTGCTCGTTCTTTCGAAAAATTGTCAAAATTCCTAGAACGTCACGAAGAAGTTGTGAGTTCAATCCAAAACGATCGCTACATTTCCAAAAAGTACTCATGGGCCCAAAACGAACGTCATGTGCAAAAGTTACGCTCAATTCTTCGTACGCCGACTATCCAAGCGTTCCAAAAATAAAAGTGCTCATTCTTTCAAAAAGTGGCAAAAATCCCTCGAACGTCAAAAGTTGTGAGTTCAATCCAAAACGGTCGCTACATTTCCAAAAAGTACTCAAGGGCCCGAAACGGACGCCGTGTGCAAAAGTTACGCTCAATTCTTCGTACACCGACTATCCAAGCGTTCCAAATATAAAAGTGCTCATTCTTTCGAAAAATGGTCGAAATCAGTCGAACGTCACGAAGAAGTTGTGAGTTCAATCCAAAACGGTCGCTACATTTCCAAAAAGTACTCATGGGCCCAAAACGGACGCCGTGTGCAAAAGTTACGCTCAATTCTTCGCACGCTGACTATCCAAGCGTTTCGAATATAAAAGTGCTCATTCTTTCGAAAAATGGTCGAATTCCCTCGAACGTCACGAAGAAGTTTTGAGTTCAATCCAAAACGATCGCTACATTTCCAAAAAGTACTTACGGGCCCAAAATGGACGCCGTGTGCAAAAGTTACGCTCAATTCTTCGCACGCCGACTATCCAAGCGTTCCAAGTATAAAAGTGTTCATTCTTTCGAAAAATGGCCGAAATCCCTCGAACGTCACGACGAAGTTGTGAGTTCAATCCAAAACGGTCGCTACATTTCCAAAAAGTACTCATGGGCCCAAAACGGACGTCGTGTGCAAAAGCTAAGCTCAATTCTTCGTACGCCGACTATCTAAGCGTTCCAAATATAAACGTGCTCATTCTTTCGAAAAATGGCCAAGATCCCTCGAATGTCATGACGAAGTTGTGAGTTCAATCCAAAACGGTCGCTACATTTCCAAAAAGTACTTATGGGCCCAAAACGGACACC
>NW_019232870.1:0-2607 GCF_002742605.1 Olea europaea var. sylvestris | reverse complement strand
AAACCTCGCCGGGGGCAATTTCGTCATTTTTCGTGACGGTGTCGGAATGGGCTCAAATTTGACAGGTTGATCGGAAACAAAAAATTTATTCGGGGGCAATTTCGTCAAATTTCTCGACGGTGTTGGACTGGGCTAAAATTTGACAGGTTGATCGAAAATAAAAATCGCGCCGGGGCAATTCGTCATTTTTCGTGACGGACTCGAAATGGGCTCAAATTTGACAGGTTGATCGGGAACAAAAATTGATCTGAGGGGAATTTCGTCATTTTTCGCGACGGAGTCGGAATGGGCTCAAATTTGACAGGTCGATCGGGAACAAAAATCGCGCCAGGGGCAATTTCATCATTTTTCGCGACGGTGTCGGAATGGGCTCAAATTTGACAGGTTGATCGGAAATAAACAAATTTATTCGTGGGCAATTTCGTCATTTTTCGCGACGGTGTTGGAATGGGCTAAAATTTGAGAGGTTGATCGGAAATTAAAATCACGCAGGGGCAATTTCGTCATTTTTCGCGACGGAGTTGGAATGGGCTGAAATTCGACAGGTTGACCTGGAACAAAAACCTCGTCGGGGGCAATTTCGTAATTTTTTGTGACGGTGTCGGAATGGGCTCAAATTTGAAAGGTTGATCAGAAACAAAAATCGCGCCGAGGGCAATTTCGTCATTTTTAACGACCGAGTCAGTATGGGCTCAAATTTGACAGGTTGATCGGAAACAAAAATATATCCGGGGGAAATTTCGTCATTTTTCGCGACGGATTCGGAATGGGCTCAAATTTGACAGGTCGATCGGGAACAAAAATCGATCCGAGGGGAATTTCGTCATTTTTCGCGACGGAGTCTGAATGGGCTCACATTTGACAGGTTGATCGGAAACAAAAATCGATCCGAGGGGAATTTCGTCATTTTTCACGACGGAGTCGGAATGGGCTCAAATTTGACAGGTTGACTGGGAACAAAAATCTTACCGGGGCCAATTTCGTCATTTTTCGCGACGGAGTCAGAATGGGCTCAAATTTGACAGGTCGATCGGGAACAAAAATCGATCCGAGGGGAATTTCATCATTTTTCGCGATGGAGTCGGAATAGGCTCAAATTTGACAGGTTGACCGGGAACAAAAATCTCGCCGGGGGCAATTTCGTCATTTTTCGCGACGGTTTCGGAATGGGCTCAAATTTGACAGCTTGATCGGAAACAAAAATCGATCCGAGGGGAATTTCATCATTTTTCGCGATGGAGTCGGAATAGGCTCAAATTTGACAGGTTGACCGGTAACAAAAATCTCGCCGGGTGCAATTTCGTCATTTTTCGCGACGGTTTCGGAATGGTCTCAAATTTGACAGCTTGATCGGAAACAAAAATCCATCCGGGGGCAATTTCGTCATTTTTCGCGATGGAGTCGGAATGGGCTCAAATTTGACAGGTTGATCGGAAACAAAAATCGCGGCAGGGGCAATTTCGTCATATTTCGCAACGGTGTTGGATTGGGCTCAAACCTGACAAGTTGATCGGAAACAAAAGTCACGCCGGGGAAATTTCTTCATTTTTCGCGACGGTGTTGGAATGGGCTCAAACATGACATGTTGATCGGGAACAAAAACCATGCCAGGGGCAATTTCGTCATTTTTCGCGACGGAGTCGGAACGGGCTCAAATTCGACAGGTCGATCGGAAACAAAAACCACACCAGGGGCAATTTCGTCATTTTTACGAAGGTGTCGGAATGCGCTCAAATTTGACAGGTTTATCGGAAACAAAAATCGCGCAGGGTTAATTTCGTCATTTTTCGTGACGGAGTTGGAATGGGCTCAAATTTGACAGGTTGACCCAGAACAAAAACATCGCCGGGGGCAATTTCGTCATTTTTCGTGACGGTGTCGGAATGGGCTCAAATTTGACAGGTTGATCGGAAACAAAAATCGCACCGGGGCCAATTTCGTCAGTTTTCACGACCGAATCAGTATGGGCTCAAATTTGACAGGTTGATCGGAAACAAAAATCGATCCGGGGGGAATTCGTCATTTTTCACGACGGAGTCGGAAATGGGGGCTCAAATTTGACAGGTTGATCGGAAACAGAAACCGCGCCAAGGCCAATTTCGTTATTTTTCGCGACGGAGTCGGAATGGGCTCAAATTTGACAGGTCGATCGGAAACAAAAACCACGCCCGGGGCAATTTGGTCATTTTTACGAAGGTGTCGGAATGTGCTCAAATTTGACAGGTTGATCGGAAACGAAAATCGCGCAGGGGAAATTTCGTCATTTTTCGCGACGGTGTTGGATTGGGCTCAAATTTGACAGGTTGATCGGAAACAAAAATCGCGCCGGGGAAATTTCTTAATTTTTCGCGACGGTGTTGGAATGGGCTCAAATTTGACAGGTTGATCGGGAACAAAAACCTTGCCAGGGGTAATTTCGTCATTTTTTGCGACGGAGTCGGAATGGGCTCAAATTTGAAAGGTTGATCGGAAACAAAAATCGCGCCGAGGCCAGTATCGTCAATTTTTCGTGACGGAGTGGGAATGGGCTCAAATTTGACAGGTCGATCGGAAACAAAAACCACGCCAGGGCCAATTTCGTCATTTTTATGAAGGTGTCGGAATGCG
>NW_019232869.1:2452-2607 GCF_002742605.1 Olea europaea var. sylvestris | reverse complement strand
ATTTCAGCCAATTTCGACACAGTCGAGAAAAATGAGGAAATTGCCCCCGGCTCGATTTTTTTTCCAGATCAACCTGTCAAATTAGAGCCCATTCCAACACAGTCGAGAAAAATGACGAAATTGCCGCCGGCGCGATTTTTATTTCCCATCAAACA
>NW_019232869.1:1765-2012 GCF_002742605.1 Olea europaea var. sylvestris | reverse complement strand
AAATTTTAGCCAATTCCGACACAGTCGCGAAAAATGACGAAATTACACCCGGCGCGATTTTTGTTCACGATCAACCTGTCAAATTTGAGCCCATTCCGACACAATCGAGAAAAATGACGAAATTGCCCCTGGCGCGATTTTTATTTTGGACCAAACTGCCAAATTTGAGCCTATTCCGACACAGTCGAGAAAAATGACGAAATTGCCGTCGGCGCGATTTTTATTTCCGATCAAACAGCCAAATTTC
>NW_019232869.1:0-1480 GCF_002742605.1 Olea europaea var. sylvestris | reverse complement strand
TTCCGACACAGTCGAGAAAAATAACGAAATTGCCCCCGGCGCGATTTTTATTCCCGATCAACCTGTCAAATTTGAGCCCATTCCGACACAGTCGAGAAAAATGACGAAATTGACGCCGGCGCGATTTTTTTTTCCGATCAAACTGCCAAATTTCAGCAAATTTTGACACAGTCGAGAAAAATGGCGAAATTTCCCCGGGCGCGATTTTTGTTTCCTATCAAACTGTCAAATTTGTGCCCATTCCGACACAGTCGAGAAAAATGATGAAATTGCCCCCGGCGCGATTTTTGTTTCAGATCAAACTGCCAAATTTTAGCCAATTCCAACACGGTCGAGAAAAATGACGAAATTGCCCTCGGCACGATTTTTGTTTCCGATCAACCAGTCAAATTTTAGCCAATTCAGACACAGTCGCGAGAAATGACGAAATTACACCCGGCGCGATTTTTGCTCCCGATCAACCAGTCAAATTTGAGCCCATTCCGACACAGTAGAGAAAAACAACGAAATAGCCCCCGGTGCGATTTTTATTTCAGATCAAACTGCCAAATTTCAGCCAATTCCGACACAGTCGAGAAAAATGACGAAATTGCCCCCGGCGCGATTTTTGTTTCCGATCAACCAGTTAAATTTTAGCCAATTCCGACACAGTCGCGAAAAATGACGAAATTACACCCGGCGCGGTTTTTGTTCCCGATCAACCTGTCAAATTTGAGTCCATTCGGACACAGTCGCGAAAAATGAAGAAATTGCCCCCGGCGCGATTTTTGTTCCGATCAACCCGTCAAATTTGAGCCCATTCCGACAAAGTCGCTAAAAATGTCGAAACTGCCGCAGCGCGATTTTGGTTTCCGTTCAACCTGTCAAATTTTCGCCCATTCCTACACAGTCGCGAAAAATGACTAAATTGCCCCATGCACGGTTTTCGTTTCCGATCAACCTGTCAGATTTGAGCCCATTCCGACACAGTCGCGAAAAATGACGAAATTACACCCGGCGCGATTTTTGTTCCCGATCAACCTGTCAAATTTGAGCCCATTCCGACACAGTCGAGAAAATGACGAAATTGCCGCCGGCGCGATTTTTATTTCCGATCAAACTGACAAATTTCTTCCAATTCCGACACAGTCGAGAAAAATGACGAAATTGCCCACGGCGCGATTTTTGTTTCCGATCAACCATTTAAATTTTAGCCAATTCCGACACAGTCGCGAAAAATGACGAAATGACACCCGGCGCGGTTTTTGTTCCCGATCAACCTGTCAAATTTGAGCCCATTCGGACACAGTCGCGAAAAATGAAGAAATTGCCCCCGGCGCGATTTTTGTTTCCGTTCAACCTGTCAAATTTGAGCCCAGTCCGACAAAGTCGCTAAAAATGGCGAAACTGCCGCAGCCCGATTTTGGTTTCCGTTCAACCTGTCAAATTTTCGCCCATTCCTACACAGTCGCGAAAAATGACTAAATTGCCCCATGCACGA
>NW_019232868.1:180232-181583 GCF_002742605.1 Olea europaea var. sylvestris | reverse complement strand
TGAAATGTAAGAGACCATTCCCAATCTTCTAAATTATGTTCGGGTCCGTAATATAATGAAATCACTTTATCGTAATTTTCACATGAATGTAACATAAGATATGTAGAATTTCATCTATGTGTTACATCAGTGACAAATGATTTTTCTTGTAAGCCATACTATATAAACTGTTAGATGCTTGTTTTCTTGCCGGTGACACAGTAATGAAATTTATTGCTTGTCTAATTTTATCTAAAGAAGAACTTATATGTTCTAATCTAGATTTTACAATTAAATTGATAATATGACATACATAACGTTGATGAAAAAATAAAGTTTCAAATGAAAGGTTAAGATCATTAATAAATCTTTCGATAACACCTTTGTTCACATTAGCATTATCAAGAGTAAAATTTCGAATCATATCTTACATATCATATTCCTGTATGATATCTTTTAAAATTATGTATATGTTAGTGACATTATAAGGATATTCTATACATCTGAATGCAATAATCTTTTTATGCAAAAGCCACAGGTGATCAATATAATGAGCCGTAGCAGTAATATAACATTTTCTATTACCACCGGTCCATAAATCAGATGTGAATGATATAACACTATTAAAAGTTTTTAGACTTTCAATAGTAACTTGTTTTCTTTTGTTATATAATTTTATAGTATCTGAACGAATAGTATTTCTACAGTAAGAAGAATACCTGGGTTGGAGATATTGCTACACGAGCGGGGTAAAGTGTATTGAGTCTATCATCATAAGCGGCATCTCTGCTACAGTCACGTATGCAACCATTCCTTCACGAAATCTTTCCTGTGAATATACAAAAGTGGAAAGAGTAGAACAAGAACCGCCAAACACTAGTTCGGTCTGTTTCGAATTGAGATCGACTGGTTTCGTTTTGCAACTCTTTAATATGTGTCTATTCAAATGTATTGTGCTCGAACCGGGCTTCCAACTAAGTTCTTTGCTACAGTAATTGTAACATGCTTTCCAAATATCCACTCCATTTTGAACATCAACTTTTTTACGTGTCATATGTTGAATACAATCCGATAATTCTTTTTTCGACATTTTAATCTCGAGTACTTCTTCCTCATCAATATTCTCCAAATCAATTGGAACATTTCGAGATGCATTGTCGTAATCGGATGAAGTACTCGAGTTACCCTTAAACTGATTAAACTCATCACTAGTAAAATCCATCTATAACTAATATAGTTTAAAATACAGAATCTTAGAGTATGACTGTATAAGAGTGAAAGAAATTGAGTATGAGATTGAGAGCAAAGAAATTAGAGTTGAAACTTGAATCTATAATACTGCAAGGTAAAATCAATTGAAACAAATTGATTT
>NW_019232868.1:168280-173239 GCF_002742605.1 Olea europaea var. sylvestris | reverse complement strand
ATTGGAAAGAAAGAATGGAGTATTGTTGAATGTGATGAACATTAAGATAATACAATTAAATGTACGTGTTTGGTTAAGTGTAACCTATCACTTAATGAAATATTCTCCATGTTATACCTTTATATTATATAAGTTTTGGATATGTAGACAACAAAATACGAGTTATCTTAGATTCATAATCGACTATATAAGTTTTTGATAATAAGTTTGGGAATATGAGTCTATTAAGAACAAGACGTATCTTTGGGATACACATGACAATTCAAAAAGGTACTTAAGTGAAATTTTAGATGAATATTGGGTCACAAGATATGACATTTGACATATTTTAGCTCTAGAAGAAGAATATTATTGAAATTAATATTATATGTATTGATGAATCAGTTTTGAATACATAAAAGTTGGTTTGAACTTCTGATTCTAGTAGGAATAATCTGTTTTCGAGTGGGAGCTATCTAAGAACTATCTAATTTCAATGATTCTTGGTTCCGAGTGGAAGCTAAAGGTTATTTAGTTTTAATGAATCTTAATTTAGAAAATCATTGGAGAATTAGAGAAAAGTGATGGAAGTATATATAGAGTATATAATTTCAATATAATTTGAGATGTGGTAGAAGTTTTAATTGGACATTACATTTATTCTCACATTCAAGTTTTTAAAAACTAAGTGGAAGACTAATGCATTTACGATAGATAAAGCTCATTTTTTTTAGAAATTTTACACTCAATATGAGTATATTGAGTTCGATAAGCTTTTTTCTTAGCAGTGAGATATACTTTTATATGCTGATGCTAGCTATGATATTATGTTTAAGTTCAGATTATAAAATGAAATTATAATAACTTACTACAAGATAGATTGACTCTCTTCAAGCCTATAACAAGACCACCCAAACATGCCAACTCTGATAAAACACGGGCTAACCAACACTATTCAGTGGACATCCAAGTTTGAATCGGGTTTTCCTATGACATAATATCTAAAATGAAAAATTACTATAACCTCACTTTACTCAGTTATGGCTCTAATACCAAATAAACTTGGAGGCTGTATTTTCATTCTCAATTGAAAAATGAATTGAAGCTACATGAATCGATTTGTGTATTTCATGTTTAATACTTTTATAGTATTGCAGTAACTTTATAGTTACATTTGCAGCCTAATGTAGTCATCTTGAAAATGGCACTTGAATTTTAACAGGATTTAAATCTCGCACAAAAAATTCATTATGTGGATAAAGATCATTGTATTTATATAAGAGTATGATGGTAAGTTGTAATTCTAATTTTGATATTGATGGCATTATACTGGCTAAGTATGAGAAGGAGTGTATTAAAACCATTTTGAAATGGTTGTACTTAATCTTTGAGACGAAGAACATCATACATTTTGTGTTAAAAAGATTACTCTAGTGCCATTTCTTTGTCATAGGAGTTGTATACTATAAAAATTTTAGAATATTTATAATTATAAAACTGCTACCCTATTATACTTCTATATCGGATGGTGACCATTTGAGTCTTCATATATGTTCAAGAACTCCATAGTTGCATAAAAAGTATCTACAGAACCATATCTAGTATGATTTGGAGTTAAAAATATGCTATGATGTATACTTGTTTTAACATTTGTTATGCCAATGATCTAGCTAATAGGTATCGACTTTATCCTTAGAAAGGGTATTGTGATACCTGAATAATGCTGCCATCAATTATTCTATTTTGTTGTTAATGAAATAACTTGTTATTGGAATAGATATGTAAATGTAGACTAAGAATAAGAGTTAGTCGAGAACAATTAGTTATCGGACTTGTGCACTCATGCTATGTAGAATAGCCAGAAGTATATCTTGACAGCCAAAAAAATTATTTGGTATAGATGTATTAGGTATCTAACTAGACTAGGTGAGAATATGAGACTTATGATAATTATCTCATGCATTGAGGATCAAGTATCACGATGTAGCCAAACACTCAATGGTATTTCTATGAAACATTAGCAAACAAAGTGTCTTTACGATATAAATATGTAAATGATGATATATAATCATCATACTTTCAAGATTTCAAAGTCTAGAGATATACTTGATGATAATGTCAAATCTCTAGAACTGAGTAGAATATAATACTTATCGTATCAACAAACTCTTGATTGAGTTTTGTGGTTTATAGATGAACAATTTTGGGTTCATGATTATGAGATAATGATTTGCATACAAACATGAAGTATGTCGAACAAGTTGATATTGATTTACTCACACGAACAATCGCCTCAGACACTTTAAGGTGTACTTAGATGAGACAAAACGATCATGTTATGTACATGATACAATCGCCTTGATGAGATATCGAGAAAAGATTACAACGAGTAATCAAATGGATTTCGCTATCCATTAAACTTGTTTAGCAGCCAAATCGAGTTCTCAATTTGAGATTGTCGAAATGAATGAACGTAAGGAGAACTCAAGTTACGTATTTGGGAATAGTTGAACTAGGATCTGAATGGTGTTATTTGATCATAAAGATTATGACATAGGTCCTAAGAATGGAGAAAGCAACATAGCACATGTTTCATACCACGTGTGCTCTTTCGACCAATATTGGATAATGAGTTGAGTTAATAGATCATTGTTTCTTCATTGTGTGAGACCTTGTGGTTTATATAACCTCATATATACCTTATGACTTTTGACGACTTCTTGAGATTTTATTCTAGTGTTGTCACTTTAGCATGTTACCAATAACTATGATTGATTCGGTTTGATGAGACATGTCTAGAAAAATAATTAATTTAAAGTTGAAGGATTCAAGTAGGAAAGTAAAATTATTTTGTCCAATATCATATTTGTATTCATCGGCTTAACAATTATGTTTGACAATTTTGGATATAGAACATAATTGAGAATACAATAATACGATATGGGGTTCAAGTATGCTCCATAAATAATTGAGGGATCAAAAATATATATACTTGAATTAATGTTGAAAAATAAGTTTGGGGTATAGTGAGATGTAATGTTTCTCTAATGGAGCTACTATACATCTCTAACAGATTTATAGTACTATGAGCTCTAATATGTACTCCCTGGTCACAAGATCTATTTGTCATATGAATCGTTGTGAGATAGACTTTGAGAAGGATCCAACATTTGATATTCATTGTTACTTATGGTTCCGGTTAAGCCCATTATGTGCAAGCAAAAAATGTTAGAAAATATAGGTTGTGGGTCGTCATGTGGGGCGACGCTACCCACAAGACATTAAAATGGTTGGAGGGAGTAGTTTGAACTTGAAATCAAAACGACAAGTCCCTATAATCTCCATTAATTCCCATGTAACCTCTAATAATTATTTAAGAAAAAGACAGGAAAAATATGTCAAGAGAAAATGGTGAAATTCGTATGTGAAAATACACCAAAATTAGAAAAGCCCTAAATCACTATTTTGACATGAAAATTTAAAAATAAGACACTTAAATTGTGGATAATAATTTCCTTCCATTGTGATCGGGATTGGAACCTTTAGAGAATAAGAAAATACAGATTTTGGAGTTTTGAGGTGTAAAGTGATTTAACCACGCAAAGATCTTGGAATTCGCTCTTTCAATTAAAAATTCTTGATCTATAACATATTATTATTTAAAATATAATTATATAACGATTTACATTTCATAAGAAGAATTCTTAACTTGTAACATATTATTATTTAAAATATAAATTATATAAAGATTTACTTTTCATAAGCAAAAATATAATTTATATTAGATTTAACTTGATTATGCTCATTGAGAGCAAATAAAATCTAACTAGAGCATCAATAATATTGTGCCACTTTAAGAGCAATAATATTTTATTATTTAAAAATATTAACTCTTTAGGAGCCTTGTGTTACTTAAAGGGTTGTAATTCTTCATGAGAGACAATGAGATACGTTATCAATTTAAAGAAAGAACATCCAAAATTATTCAGTTACATATAAAATATTAATTACCATATAGATAGGCACTAAAGTTATTCTTTACCACATAGGAAATTATTAATTCCCATACATGAGTTGAATTGCGGCGTGAATTAAATTTGGCATGATGATGTTATATTAATAAAGCGTGAAAAGAAATCGTATGATATACAAACTGAAGAGTGGAAAGAAATCATACATACAGGAATCATGCATACTACTTGATTGTGGTAGAATCAACAATACGATTTCATTAATTTTTACAAATTTAGAGCATGATTAATTAAAGAAAATTAAAGCATGATTAATTAAGGAAGAATAAAAAAGCTGGGTACAAGAAGCTAGTATATCTAATGATTTAATTTCTATATGATTGCAAATAAATCTATGACAACCAGTTTGTGAAATAAATCTAACGCAATCAATTAGCAGAAAACTCAAGAGGTAGACAGTTTGTACAGGCAAAAAATTCAAGAGGCAAAATATGATAATGCATATTACAAAAGGATTCACATATCATCAAATTAATTTCGGTACACGTGACTGATGATTATGCTGATGAAAATTATTACATTCTAACTAATTCACGATTTTGAGAAAATCATGTTGATAACTTGTTATAAAATAAAGAGAAAAAGAGAAGAAATTAAAAAAGTCGATAGACTTGTGGGTATTAAAAATTAGTGTTACATGGATATAATTGTTATTCAAAAATACTATTTTATTTACAACAAGTTTTCATAATTTGGGAACTGTTGAAAAATTTGTTCAAAGGGAGATGACAATAACAGTCTTGGAGATGGTATGCGATTTATTATATATGCGGTTGTACGAAACTTGTGACTCCTAAAACATAGAGGGATGGATGCATGTTGAAGGAGAGCAAGTCCCATTTCGACTGCATAATGATGACGATATTCGTAGAACTCATTATGTTATGGAGCATATCGTGGGGTTGTTAGGTGCTAAATTTTATGCCGTGATAATAGGACATAAGAGATT
>NW_019232868.1:53788-161042 GCF_002742605.1 Olea europaea var. sylvestris | reverse complement strand
TCTTGGTTTATGATTAGTATAGAAAACATATAAATCATCTCTTTTGGTATTACATGACGTCGAATTTGATAAAAATTATTGAACTTGATATTATACCTTATTTCTAATGGAAACGATAAATTTGAAACTCACCGATTTTTATTACTTGTCAACGATCCGTACGCTTGCAAATTTCCACGTGAACAGTAGAGTCAAGAAGTCTGTCTGTCTGTCTCCTAGATTAGATTGTGCATTCAACTGGTGTTTATAATTCTCAAAATCATTTCAAAAGTGTTATATTTAATTTGTAAATTGGCAAATCCTCGACAAAATCAAAGTAATGGTGTAATTAAAGTCAAAGAGTCATGGGTCATAGTAGTTTAGATTCACAAGGAGTCAAGGAGATCAGACATAGACCAAGGAGATAAAATATCCGAAAAATCGTTTGCTACACGTCAAGCTGGTACTTGAGCACCCAAAATAGGAAACTAATCACTCATTCACTCGTTACCCGCAAAGATGGTCCTCTAACGACGTTAGGGTTAGCCAAGCCCTGTTTCGCAATTTTTGACCTATTTCTCTATGCTATATGAACCCAAATATTTCATATTATAAATACTTAAGCCATACAACGTTCTAAAGTGTGGTTGAATATTATTTGATCCTACATAACATACTTTGAAGACAAAAATCAATTTCCAAAAGTCAGTTGGTTCAATCACACTATCAAAACATCAAAATCCCAAATTCTCAAAACACCAAATCAATCACTTCCATTACATTTATCAGAATCATGAAAATTTAGGAATGTACCTCGAGTTCCGATTTGTGAAGAGCGAGTTCGTCTTGACGATCCACGACGATAAAAGATTCTAAGGTTCTGGAGCTGGTGCTGGAGCTTACAACCAGAGGAGTTCCTTGGTGATTACAAGTTGGAGGCAGCGTCTTTTAAGCTTTAGTTGTGCCTGGACCAATATTGGAAGTCAAATATTTTATAGTGGATTTAAGTCGCAAATTTGCTCAAATGTTTTTGTTCCTTGTGAGGTGTTCTTCAAGAGATTTTTCCCCATCATCAAAATCTTGATATTATTTATTTTTCACAATATTTAAACTGCTTAGTTGATATCTAGGTTTATATTTATGTGATTTAATTCATTTGGATATATTTAATGGTGACTTGTTGCAATTAATTACTTGATAAACTAAAGTGGTACTACTATCAGAGCCAATAGATGTTTTTTATTATTGCAGATCGATGGCTGGACAAAGAAAAACTGGAGCTGCAAAGGACATTACTAGGGAGGATCTTCATAATTTGTTGCAAATCTTCATCAACAAATTAATCAGTTTTGCTCTAGATTAGACAAGGCTGTATCCTTTGATTTGCTTTTTCTCTTGTTGGGGATCAAACCAACAATTATCAGAGGAGAAATGCGAGGAATTTGCCTCCTATTTAACCAATTAACGAACATCATGATGTGTAACACACTACAAATTTTACTCATTATAAAAAAGGAGGGACTTAATTTTATTAGTTTATCTTCAGCTTATTTAAGAAAGAGAAAATTATCTAGAAACCTTAATTTAAAAACCAGTTTTCATAAATAAGAGAATTAAATTTAATTTCATAATTCAGGTGGTAATTAGAAATTATTAAATAATTATACTCCCAATTCAACCTACCCACTCTTAACTCCCACACATCACACCCGATCTCTCTTGTTCTTTCTCTCGCATTTCCCTTATTCTCTCTCTAGAATTGGATCGCCTCGCCGCCGCTGCTTGCCCCATGGCCGCTATCGTACCCCTTTGTAGTGACACTTCTCCTCCACAGCGGAGTTGTCATGCACCGTCACCGCCTTGTTCGATTGAGACGACTTTGAAAAATCGATCCGGTCGAATTTCTTTGTCGCCGGCAATTCAATCAACAGTGAAGGCTTCCTCTCAATCAAATTTTTCGCCTTGGGTAATGTAAGGTCCATAATTGGAGTATTCAGTTGATTTTGACCCAAATCTACGGAATCCGAGCTTGGAAAGTTGCATTTTCGCTTGATTAAAAAATCGGGCTGTAAATTTTGATTGTGTGGATTTGTTGATGTTACAAGACCATGAATAGGTGCACTCTGATGAGTATAGCCGACCAGTATTATGGAAAGAGCATGGGTCTTGCTGAAGAAGGTGATTTTGGCCATCGATTGTAGATAAATCTAGTGGCGTGAAGGCTGGTGCTGGGTTATGTGTAGAGAGGAGTGAGGGCTATCAAATGATATGGAATTTTGCTGATTTCGATGGTGGCTGGTTAGAGTTTTTGGTATTTTTTGTTCAAGCAATCGAGCATGAGATCTTTTCAAGCTGTGGTAATGATGCGGTGGGGGTGGTTTTGAGGCGATGGTTTTGTTGGATATGGTGGTGACTGATTTTTGTTGGTGGTAGTGGTGGTGGATATGGCGGTTGGGGCGATTTTTGTTGAATTTGGTGGTGGTATTGGTCATGGTGCTGGTGTTGTTCACAATGCTGTTAGGTTGTATTGATGATAGTGTGGTGCGGTGTGGTGATGCCAGTGGTGGTGGTTAGGATTTGTTGAAAGTGATGGTGGTGTGCAAGATTGACGTTGTTGGAAGTGATGGTAGTGGCGACGAAAATCGAGTATGACCAAGTCTATCTTCATTGTGACTATTTGTGATCAGATTTATAATAATTGTGACTGTACGTGACTTGGTTGCATATAGTCACAAATTAGACTGATATGATCACAGATAATCACACTGAAGATAAAATTGGTCACAATTTGTCACAGATAACAAAGGTCAGTGACTGTAGTAAAGTTGGAGGTGAAGGTGGTAGTGACTGATGGTGGATTGTGGTACTGGGCTGCGATGTGTGAATATTTGTTTATGGTGACTCTTTGAAGTCAAGTACATGTTTATCGTGGAAGTTGTGACTAATTCTGTATTAACTGTGATTGATTGTGATCTGATCACATATCGACACAGTAAATTTGAATTGGTCACAGACAGTCGCATTGAATACAAATTTGATCACAATTAGTTATAGACAATACAAGTCAGTGATACACTGACTTGGTCACAGATGATCCGATTATAGTTAGTCACAGATAACACAGGTATGGTCACAAACTATTTAGTTACATATAACACAGTTAATCACCAGAACGGCTGTTGGAGCGACTGTCGGAGAGATCGCCAAAGCTAATGGTTGTCTCCGATGGCGAGGTGGAGCGAAGGTGGTGTAGTGGGGTGATAAGATGGGGTGGGTGAGGTGGCATGAGTGGAAATAATTAATGTACATTATATTATATTTTAATATTTAATAAATTTATTTACCACTTGCTTTTTAAAATATTTTAATGAGTTTGTTATTTATAAAATGTGATCTTTAAAACTAGGAGTTATGTTAAGATCCTTTAAATATATTAACATCTTAGCCTTTTTAGTCTTATAAAAGTCCATAAGGTAGAATGATAGCCCAATCCATTTATTACAATGAGGAAATTCGGCCCACTATTCTAACAAATGGACAAACACTTAAAACAAATCAAAACCTTTAATAACCTAATTAATAAGCCCTAAAACAGTCCCAAAATCCTCAAAACCAATTGATTACAAAGAGAAATCCCAAACCATCCCAAAATTCACGATTTACCTAAGAGGAGGCAGGAGCTTCACCCAGCCAAAGGCAATTCATTCACCCATTAAAGGCTCCACTCACGCGACACCATTGATTATAGGCTCGAATTGTGATTGAAGAAAGTGAATCAAATGGGATGAAGAGAAAATCAAGTTTTGTTGGATCGCACGATGCCACTGGTGGATGAAAGCTGGCATACAAAAATTTTTGAAATGGCGAGGGAGATGGCTTCTCTAGACTGTAAGGTCTTTGGTGTAGGGTGAGATTTTCCCAATCATTAAGAAGCTACTTATTTCATTATGTGTTCCTTGTGTTAGAGGCGTGTTTATGGTATCTGGGTACCCGTCCTGTTGTATATCAATTTTCCTGGTTGGGATGCCTTAGCTTTAGCCTACTGTTCATCTTTACCAAGTGGTTCCATGTTGGTTTACCAACCTCCACAATTCTATATGTGATGCTAGGTATTTGAGTGGTTGTCGAATTCACAATTATGGGGAGAACTTAGACGAGAAGCAAATTGATTTTCGTGTTGTCCTAGAGGCTCAAAGTTCAAATGTAAGTGATATTTGCATGATTCAGTAAAATCAGGAAGTTGCAGATTGATGCAAAGGCATGTTGTTCACCTGGACGCTTAAACAGCTCGTATACTATGTAAGTCATTGAATGAAACATTATGATACCATGTTCTTAGGTGTTATGGCCTTTGAGTTTTGTGGATATAACTTGTTAGAGGTTCTTTACGTAGTAGAACTTAGTGAGATATGGTTTGTAGATAGCTTATTTATTTTAACTATAACAAAAATAATTACAAATTATGTTAACATGCACCGACTTTGAGTAAAAGATGGGTATTTTGTAATGAGCCCGATTAGGACTACATTTTGCCAATTCTAATGCAATATAGCGCTGTTATTATTTGCGGAAATATTATAAATATTATCGTTTATTTGTTTAGCCCCCTAATTGAGCCCCTTTTTTTTGATAATGCATTTTTTTCAATTTCATTTTCAACGACACATTCTCTCATAAAATATTTTACACATATTTTAAAAAAATTTCATTACTTTTCAACCACACATTCTTTAAAAAATCACTATTTCATAATCCATTTTACCCAAAAATGGGGATCAAACGAGAGCTTAATTTCCTTTTTTGAACTTTTGTCACTTCCAGCTGATAGGATATTGTGTTTCTAAAATAAAGGTATATTTCCTGTTCGTCACATTTTAAGTGTTTGTCACTTTTTTTATTTTTATTTTTTTTATTTTCTATCACTTTTTTGGAATTCATGTGACTTTTTTAAAATTTTGTTCAATTTTTGTTTTTATTTTTGGTATTTTTGTCACTTTTTTTTTAAATAATTGTCACTTTTTATTTTTTTAATTTTTATCACTTTCTTTTAATTTGTCTCTTTGTTTTTTGTTTTTTTTTCTTTTATTTTTTTCATTTGTCTTTTTGAAATTTCAATCAATTTTTTTGTGGCAAATATTACTTTTTAATAAAAGTGATATTTTTTGCTTCCAAAAGACTTTTCATTTGATTTTTGAAAACACCTTTAATTTTAAGGGTATTTTTGTAAGTTGCCCTATTTCAATTTTCCATTTGGGCTCCAGAAAAATTTAAGTTCCAACTTTTGAATTTCAAAGAAACATAATATTCGTCCAATAGCTAGCGCTTGTTTGAGCCCCATTCGGTCAAAAAATGCATTTTTGAATAGTGTAATATTAATGGAAAATGTGTGGTTAAAAAAAAAAAATTGATTTGTGAGTAATATTATTTTAATGAAGAATGTGCGATTGAAATGGATCAAATCACTGTTGAATAATGTATTTTGATGAAAATAATGGAGCTCAAACAAGGGCCTAATTATTTAATGGTACCATTATTAACATCTACAATTTTTATATATACATCCCACTCTATATAAATACCTATTAAAATTTTAAAAAAAAATACTATTTTCATCAATGTCAGATTTCAATATTGTCCTTATTAAATTCATTCATTTAAAAATTATATATTGATACAAATTTTATATATTTATCCCACTATAAATACATTCATAATACAATTTCAAAAATTACTATATTAATCAAATTACTATCAACATTTAATCTGATTCTTACTTTTTATTTTCTATATTATCATGTCGGTTCTTTAATATTTAGTTATAAAGGTTAGCAATTATTTATTATTTATTTATTATTATTATTTTTTTGAATTTAGATGATTCTTTCAAAAGTATACTGCTCACACAACCAAAAAATCCCTCATCAAATCATATATTAATTAAATTTTTTTCCTTATAATTTTGGCGGTTTGTGTTTCAATTGATAATTTAAAGTTTGTTTCTTTTTATAATGTAGGAATATTTGGACAAATATTGAAACTTCCTTTAAATTTTTTTTATATTTTCATCTATCAAATCAATACTTAAAAAAGCATAAAAAATTATAATTTTAATAATGTGTTGAATTTTATTTTATTTTTTAATTTCCATTGAAGAGGATATTTTATTATTAGGATTTTATTATTTTAGTTAAAGATGATGTTTTATGATTATTAGAATTTTAGTCAAACATAAACTCTAAAAAAATATAAAAAGGTTTAAAAGAATTTATGAAAATAAACATTACTGGATGAATTTAGAACAATATATTTTTATTTAATTTTATATATGTCTATTTAGGAAAATTTACATAAGATCAAAATTATAATATCATTATCTTGTTAAAAGTGGACGTATATGTAAAAACTGTGGATTTTGATAATACTTTTCTTTTATCCTTTTAGTTACATTGAAATTTTAAAAATGATTTAGATCATATTATTGATTATTTTGTTTTAATTCATGATTGTATTGAAATTTTAAAGATGATTGAGATAATGTTTAGATTTTATCTCCGATAAGTTCAATATCTTATATAATATATTGAGATTTAAATTCTTTTAAGATAATGTTATAATTTTATCTCTTTTAATTACATCAAAATGGTTAAGATAATATTTTGATTTATCTCTTTTAAATTTAATATCTTATTTAATTATATTGAAATTTTAAATATGATTGAGATAATGTTTTTGATGATCTTTCTTTTGCCTTTTGATTTCATTATCTGAATTAATTGAAATATTAAAGATGATTGAGATAAAATTTTCATTTTATCTATTTTTAAATTCATTATCTTATATTTCAAAATTTAAAAGAATTAGGATTCTTTAAAGTGCTATAAATTATAAATACTCACTTGTCATTTCTAAAGGTGCCAACAACAATTAACTTTTCATCTCATAAATTTACATACCCCCAGTGAAGTCACTCATTCATATACCATTTTTATTTATTTATTTTTAACCTTTTTTTCAGTGATTTTATTTTGAAGCTAAACAAATTATTTCAGCAGCATGTATTTTTGTTCAAGTTAAATTCAAGATTCTCTTAAGATTCGAAGATATGATACTATATGTGCAAGTTGTTGTCTTTACAATACCATATATTTTTTGTAATTACACATGAAATGCTCATTGACCTAAGGGCCTGTAATGAAACTAAATGCAATTATTTATTTATTTATTTATTTTTGGATTTCTCGAAAGTTTACACAAAAATGTGTTAAGAGTACTGATTGATCATTGACTGCTCTTAATGAAATGATGGTTTGAAATATTGTAACTTACATTTGATTTTATGATATTATTTTTGGGTTGTATGTATCCTACTAAGTGTTAAAATACTCACTCCTTCATTTACAAAATTTCAAGTTTGATCATATCAAGCTTGGATGGTGGATGAGTGCCAGCCATAGCAGTTAGCCAAGTAAAAGGTTTCAATAAACAAATGGTAGATGTGATAATTGTTACAATATCTAACCCTTTTAATTTCACTTAAATGTCATGAATTCTTTAATTTAAGTTTTAAATTTATTTTATTCAATTAAATTAAATTACAAAAGTATATTAGAATTTTATGTTATTTCTTTTAAGCTTTAAAGTTAATTTCACGAAATGATATTGATAATAGCTCACTTTTTAAGATAATAAAACTTGAGGCATTATAATTTGGTATTACAGCACATATACCATTTTTATTTATTTATTTTTAACCTTTTTTTCAGTGATTTTATTTTGAAGCTAAACAAATTATTTCAGCAGCATGTATTTTTGTTCAAGTTAAATTCAAGATTCTCTTAAGATTCGAAGATATGATACTATATGTGCAAGTTGTTGTCTTTACAATACCATATATTTTTTGTAATTACACATGAAATGCTCATTGACCTAAGGGCCTGTAATGAAACTAAATGCAATTATTTATTTATTTATTTATTTTTGGATTTCTCGAAAGTTTACACAAAAATGTGTTAAGAGTACTGATTGATCATTGACTGCTCTTAATGAAATGATGGTTTGAAATATTGTAACTTACATTTGATTTTATGATATTATTTTTGGGTTGTATGTATCCTACTAAGTGTTAAAATACTCACTCCTTCATTTACAAAATTTCAAGTTTGATCATATCAAGCTTGGATGGTGGATGAGTGCCAGCCATAGCAGTTAGCCAAGTAAAAGGTTTCAATAAACAAATGGTAGATGTGATAATTGTTACAATATCTAACCCTTTTAATTTCACTTAAATGTCATGAATTCTTTAATTTAAGTTTTAAATTTATTTTATTCAATTAAATTAAATTACAAAAGTATATTAGAATTTTATGTTATTTCTTTTAAGCTTTAAAGTTAATTTCACGAAATGATATTGATAATAGCTCACTTTTTAAGATAATAAAACTTAAGAAACTTAAGAAAGTTAATCTATTCAAATTTTGGTAAATGACAAATAAAAACTAGGCAACCGTTGGACTAGATAGAAAATTAAAGAAAAATATATTTATGTTTCCGAACAAATAGAACCATTAAGTCTTCATTTAGGCATCGAATCATATGGCGAGATCAATTCAATTTCTAGCGGAAAAACATTAAACATAAATACTGCAACATATCACCACTTTTTAACGCGTAATGTGCATTAGTCCACAAGCAGCTACAATAGTTCAAAGGAATTCTTGGCTACGAAAGAACTTTTGCTACAAATATATACACAAATCAGACGAGACAAATATAAAGTCCATCGAGAAAATTAAGCTTTAAGCCATATTTCGGATAAACAAAACCAAAGATACATGCAAGCAATACAATCCTTTGAAATACTACATAGAAACAGCCCGCACTCCCATCAACCAAACAAATACATAACAAAAAGGAATATAACCCAAGAAATAAAAAAGAAATAGAAAAACAAGAAAGTAGCTATCATGGAAAAATAAATATCATTATGCAAATTGAAAGACCACAATGCTTGAGAACCAATTCAATTTTAATAAAACATGAATCTCAGAGTTGGAATCTCAAGAACTAATTCATTGTCTTTCCTTAAGGATCATCAAGTGCTGGACTGCTATTACACTAAAGTCAGAAAGAATCGAGTAAAAAAAAACCCCTATTTACATAATTTAAAAAGTAATTGAGTAAAAATAAAAAAGAATTGAGTAAAAAGTTATACATATTAAAACATAAAATCAATACTCAATAGAAAACCCAATTTGGGCTAAAAATCACATTAAAAAACCCAATCTAGATAACCAATCTCATAAATTCAACCTGATAAAACTTACAGCCTACCTTGAAACAATGGAGGAGATTCCTAGAAATTGGGGCTATCTCAAACAATTGCGGGTTGCTATCGCCTACGGTGGTGTTGGAGATTCCAGCTTCTAGGAAAGAGATTGGGTAGAGAGATGGCGATTGGCGAGTGAGAAGGCATTTGTTTGAGTTTTGGACAAATGAGTTTTAATTTCTTTTTGTTTTGGGCTTGGGCTATTGTTAACTTGAACGTGGATTGTTGATGATTTGGAGAAGGGCTACCTAAAAATATATAATAAAAAAGGAAAAAATTGACAAATCATCTTTTAACTATACACAATTCAAACATAAAGTTCTAAGTTTAACTAATGCAAAAATCAGGTTTCATCTAATTAATTAAAAATATTTATTAATTAAATATAATGAGGTCACATTTATACAATTAATAGTCACATGAACATAATTATAAATCACAACTTATTTATTGATCACATATTATCAAATTTATTAGTCACAAATCGAAAATTTTATTGGTCACAGACTATTTTGAAGTCACATATCAAAAAAATTATAGATCACAATTTATTTATCGATCACATATTTTCAAATTTGTTGGTCACATATTATCAAAAATTTAAGTCACAATTAAATACTTGATCACAGATAACTAAATACTTAGTCACATACCACTAAATAGTAGGTCACATACTATCAACCACCCTTACACAACCACCATCGCCACCCCCACAATATCACCACAACACCACCACCAACAAAGCCACCACTAGATCCAATCCAGTGTCAACAAAAATACCATAACCACAACTATCGAATCTCCAACCACCTCCACCACCAACCGCTCACATATTAAGTATTTAATAGGTCATAGGGTCACAAATGCCAACTCACTCCAATAAAAACGCACCACCACTACCATTGCCATCACCAATATCGCTGTCGCCGCCACCATTTTGCAACACTCCCATCACCATATCACACCATTGCACCACCGCACATACCACACGCAAACATACTGCACCAGTCGTCACCACTACCGCTTGTATCCTACCTAGACCTACAGCACTGCCAAATCCAACAACCATTCCAACAACCCAAAAATAAATAAATAAATAAATAAATCCAACAACTCAATACAACCGCCAAATCCACGACCATCCAACCACGCTAAAACTCCTACGCTACCAAAATGTGGATACCATAAGTTCAACAACATAAAAAATCCAACGGAGATATTGCAATGGTGTTTCGAGAGAAGCCAATCTGAACGCTGCTTCAACCACCACCGTCGATCTGAGCGCACTAAAGCGACATTGAGAGAAAAGCCACGTGCAGTGGCAATTGCTATCTAAATGCTACTCCAACCACCACCATCGTCAATCTGTGCATAACAGCACGCAGTGGTCGCGCGAACTGGGTAGAGGTTGCGCGGCCACCTGGGAGCATAGATCCTGGCAATAGGCTGCACTCTTATAGAGACGCCGATCCTGTTGCAGTGGTGCTGATGCAAGACGATTGATTTGTTACAATGGAGAGGAGAGTGCAGAGAAAGAAAGATTTCTGTCTGAAATTAGGGATGGCGTGGGGGTGTGGGTGTGGGAATGGGATGAGGTTGAATAGTTAATTAATTATAATACCTGAATTGTGAATAAATAAACATCAATCCTGATTTATGATGTTTAAATACCTGTAGGGTTGTAATTTTCCCAAAAAAAAAAAAAGGTAACAAGTGGATTTGGGCTGGAGTTGGCATTGGCTACAGGCCTAGATCTGCCCATGACTGTATTATCATGCGAATACCCCATATACAGGCGTCTAGAAAATGCATCGAACATATACGCGTATTTATAACACTAATAAAAATAAAATATAATTTGAAGTCATTGTTCACTTGAACATTGAATTCGACTCACTATTCATGTGGGTGATCTGTGTGACACTATTCACAATGAACATTTACCATGGGATTGTTTACAGTGAAAAGTGACCGCGGCATCGTTCACTGTATTAAAATAAAAGAATTTTTATTTTGGTATTTTTTTCTTTATAAAAAAAAAAATTTTTTTTTTTTTTGGGGGGGTTTTGGGGGGGGGGGGTTGGGTTATATCTTATTTCTTAGTATTGATAGGGGTATTCAACTATATTATAAGATACTATCTTTATAAAAAAACACACAAACGTGAATTAAAATAAGTTCTTCGCATTTAGCAATTTGATGGACCAAAGGTAATACGTGAAATTTTATATTTTAATTTAATTTTGAGCATGAGATATAATTTTTTTATGTTTAATTCAAGAAATGTTTAAAATGAAATATTATATTATAGTTTTAAATTGTAAGCATGACTTTTAAATTTCTTTTGCTTCAATTTCATGAAATGTTCCAAATACAATATTTTTCGTGTTCTTATAATTGGCTTAATCATTTCCGATCAAAGAATAATATTTTATTTACCCTTATAATAATAGTTCATGCGAGCATTGTAAGAAGACTAAGCATAATAGGACTTATATTGAAATTTTAAAGATGATTGAGATAATACTTTTCTTATTATCTTTCTTTTAAATTCATTATCTTAATTACTTGAAATATTAGAGTTGATTGAGATAAAATTTTGATTTTATATATTTTTAAATTCATTATTTTATACTTCAAAATTTAAAAGATTTAGGATTCTTAAAAGTGCTATAAATACTCACCTTTTTTCATTTCTAAAGGTGCCAACAACAATTAACTTTTAATCTCATATATTTACAGACCACCTGCGAAAAGTATATCGAATCTTTCAGTGATTTTATTTCGAAGATAAAAAATTATTTCAGCGAATGTATTTTTCTTCGAGCTAAATTCAAGTTTTTCCATAGGATTCGAAGATAAGTTACTATATGTTCAAGTTGTTATCTTTAAAATATCGTTTATTTTAGTTGATTATACAGGAAATGCTCATTGACCTAAGGACCTGTGATGCAATTAAATGCAAGATTTCTTTGGATTTCTCAAAAGTTTACACAAAAATGTGTAAGAGTACTAAATTGATCATCAAATGCCCTTAATGAAACGGTGGTATGGAATATTGTAATTTACGTTTGATTTTATAATATTATTTTTGGGCTGCCTGTATCCTACTAAGTTTTAAAATATTCACTCCATTTACAAAATTTCAAGTTTGATTGTGTCAAGCTCGAATGGTGGATGAGTGCTGTAGCAGGTAGCCAAGTAAAAGTTTCTAATGGACAAATAGTAGATATAGTAATTTTTACATGTCTAACACATCATTTCACTTAAATGTCATGAATTTCTTTAATTTACATTTGAAATTTATTTTATTCAATTATATTAAATTACAAAAAAATAAAAATGCAAATTTTATATTAATTTTTCGATTTAAAGTTAATTTTATGAAATGATATTGATAACAGCTCGATTTTTATGATTATAAAATTTAAGACATTGTGGTTTGACATTGCAGCAAGAGTCTACCTATCTGTAAACTTGTTAAAATTTTATATCTATGTGCGCTAGTGAAATATGTACGTATAAATGTTAATAAAAATAAAATAAAATTTGAAATCACCATATGTGAACAATGAATTCGAGTCGCTATTCATGTAGTTGATGTTGCACGACACTATTCACAATAAAGTAAAACCGTGGCAATATTGTTCACAGTAAATAGTGACCGCATAACTGTTCACTGTATAAAAAAAGAATTATTTTATTTAATTCTTTTTTTGTTAAGGACTTATTTCTTAGTAACAATAGGGGTATTCAACTATATTATAAGATACTATCTTTATTTCAATTAAAAAAAGAAAAGAAAAGAAAAGAAAAAGAAAAACACAAACATGAATTAAAACGAAGTTCTTGGCATTTAGCACTCACCAATCAACTACATCTAACATACCAATGATACCATGCGAAATTTTATGTTTTAATTTAATTTCGAGCATGAGATATAAATTTTGTATGTTTAATTCAGGAAATGTTTACAATGAATTATTATATTCTAGTTTTGAATTGTAAGCGTGACTTCTAAATTTCTTCTGCTTCAATTTTATGAAATGTTTCAAATACAATGTTTTTCGTATGCTTATGGTCGGCATAATCATTTCCGATTAAAGAATAATATTTTATTTACCATTATAATATTTCATGCGAGAATAGTAAGTAATGTTATATCATTAATGAAGACTAAGCATAATTTCACTTAGAAGTGATAGACATGGTTAAGACGTTATAAACAACTAGGATAACCAGCTCAACGTATCCGATATGGGCCGGATTATTATAATTACGTGAATTAAAAAGTGAGATGGGATCGTAATTTTGTTCAGTGTGTTGTAGAATTCCTATTCATGAATTACAAAGTGAGACGAACCTATCAATATCATTTTATAAACACTATGAGGGCTCAATAGAGAGAAGTGGTGTACTCGATGAGAGAAAAGAGTGATGAGCTGTATCTGCCCCAAGGATTGGGACACAATTGATTTTAGAAGATATTACAAGTATATCATAACCGTATTGAACCACCAATAGCAAGAGCCTGAGCCTAAGCCTGAGCCTGAGCATGAGCTCGAACCTAAGTAAGAGCTAGAGCCTGAATCAGACCCAGAGGAGGAGTTTGAATCAGAGCCTAAGTCTAGACCTAAGTCAGTAGACCCCTCGAAAAATGAGAACCTAACCTAATAAGATTTATAGGAATTAGGACTCGGTATTCAAACAAGCGAAGTTGACGATTAGCCACTTAGAGAATAGTTTGTTTATTTATTTTAGTTTTAGTAAAGGATTTCTTTCCCTTAATGAAAGAAGATGTAATCTCAGTAGGTTCTATTTCAACCCTCTAGGATTTAATATTTCAATGAATTTGAGTTTTCCCGTCGAATATGTTGAGGTTTGTTGTCGATTATCTCTAAGATAATTTTTTTTTCTTTTTTTTTTTTTTTACATAATGAAAAATGGCAAGTCAACCAACAACATAAGCTGCTATTTTCAACGATTCGTTGAGAGTTGTGTAAGACCTTGGCATGCCACAAGCATAAGAACCTCCTTAGGATGCATAGGGTTACTCCAACACCACAAGCTCAAAAGTGGAACAGTTTGTCCTCTACATTTGAAGGCATGGTCGAGGAATGGATAAAAGGATTTGGAAGAATCTCCAAGTACCTCTCTTGTACTGATACCTAGAAAATTTTATGTTCTGAGTTTATGTAGTTGATATAACAACAGTCATCAGGGCATTGGTAATTCGTGTGCTACAACACATGCGCAGTGGTCACGCACTTGATGCTGTTGCTCATCGACATCTCGAATAACAGCTCTGTTATCATCGACAGTGCGTTGTCTACTGGATGCAATGTCGAAGATAGCAGGCGTCGTCTAAAGGAAAGAAATAAAAATTTTGGTTGGCTAAATCTTACGTGTATTGAACGTTTTTAATGTGTTCATTAGTGTTGTTTTATAGGTTTGATGAGGTGGAGTTAATGATTGTAAAAGTGGAAAAACAATGGCTTGAAATCAAAAGGAGGGAAAGGAAAGATAAAGGACAAAATAGTCAATTTATAATACACAAAGATGAACAAAAGAAGAATCTGCGTGAGAAGGTGGTTAATGGAAGATTGAAGAGTGGGTGCATCATCGCCACAGAACCATAAACAAACAAAGACGTAGCGCCTTGACATACCATAGTAGTACCTTGGTGCCACTTTAAAAATAGATTGGCAGAGTTGTGGCGCTCTAGACACTGTAGTGCCATAGGTTAATTTGATACAATGTTGCCACGCCACAACCAGGCACCACCTAAAGACGGAAGAGGGTTTGTTTTTCGACCATTTTGAAGCCCACAAGAAACCATGTATTGGACACAAACATGTGGAGGAGTATAAATATAAGTTATTAGCACTTTTGAAGGAATTCCACACATTGAGAGATAAAGAAATACAACTGGAGATTGACGACCGCAAATCAAGGGAGAAAAAATCAAGAAACTCAAGGTTTGAAGTATTGATTGGAAGAGGAATAATATCTTGGTGCAAGATGATCTCTTTTTCTACATCTTTATTCAAAATTCAATGATGTATTCAATAACAATTTCTTGTTTTTCTTTTTGCATTATGAGTAGCTAAGTTTCATATTAGGTAGACAATGTAATCTACTTAGGACCATTTCTTTTATTCGGAATTCTGATTATTTTATCATATATGTGTTGATTTTTCTATGAGTTTAATACGTTGAATTACTTGATTATTAATTTGATGATTTTGTTAATCTTTTACGAATCGAGAGGTGAATCTGATA
Organism: Olea europaea var. sylvestris; assembly: GCF_002742605.1. NCBI lineage: Eukaryota > Viridiplantae > Streptophyta > Magnoliopsida > Lamiales > Oleaceae > Olea > Olea europaea. Next base: position 145,456 of record NW_019232868.1, on the reverse strand, counting down.
TTTAGACTACATAGTAAAATTCGGTAAATCAATATAGTGGCTAACCCGAATATTTTGAGTTAGTTGGGCACAATCAAACTTGAAAAAGTGACAAAAAATTTTAAATATTCAATATCATATCACAATTATTCTCTATGAGTCCCCAATTTTTAATTTTTGATAAAGTTCCCACTTCCCAAACTAAATCTCATAAATTACAATTCACAAATAAGCTATCCTTCATAGATTCACAAATTAGAGATTCCCACTTCAAAAATTGACCATTGAAAAATGGCTCCAAGAATCTTTCGACAACTCAAACAATGGCTCTAGCCAATTCAAAAAATGGCCCCAGGCAAGCAAAGTGAAAAATGGGCAAAGTTCCAATTTCCATTTAAATTGATTCACAAATGATAAATCATATATTCAGCATAACTAATTGACCGCCCGGAGATGTAAAATCAAAACTCCAACTATACAGTACTAACCTTATTAGTTGTCACTCCGTTTAGGGGTGGATGGTGATAGCAACGGCTAGAAGTGGTGACAACGATGGGAAGCGGAAGCAGCTTTCACAAAATCTCTCGAGTCTTGACTAAATTGGTCGTCGGCTAAAAACAGCAGGGTCTAAAAACTGTCGAAGGAGGGATGAAGGATGATATTCCAATGACTCCAATTGCTAGAAAGACTCAAAGAAATATTAGGGATTAGGGAAGGGAACTTAGGAAGGCAGACATTTTTCCTTTTCCATTGCCGTTTTGTATGTATTGGTATGTCTTTCTTGAATTCTGTTCTTGTTAAATTAAAATAAAAAAATTGAAAAAATTAAAACATTATGGTCATGTGACCTACCAAGACCCATTGTGGGACCATCTTTGAATCAGTATAACATGTAGAGAAACATGTATTAATTATTGCGGACATTATACGAATGTATAGAATTAATATTTCGTTTAACTAAGGCTGATTCCCATAGAGATATGGTATTGAATAAGTTAAATAGACTTATGAGAACTTAAGAGAGGTAAATTGAATACAATGAAAGAATTCGATCGAATTTTGCATTAGATTTTCTTAAATATTAAGTTAAGGCTCAAAGGTGATCAATAGATGAAATTGTTCTACCTAAATATTCGTTCATTATTTGAATTCTAAATCAATCTTTGTGTCCATTTTGATTAATTTCAAGTGTTTAAACCAAAAATTCTCAACAAATTTAACTCTTTGTTTGCTTTCATCCAATGGGAGTTAGAAAAATTATATTAAGTCCTAAAGTATAATCCTTCTAGAAACGATAATCCGAATTCAAAGGTCCACTATATTAATTGTTTCAATATCGTACATTTGCGATAGAAAAATGCAACAAGCTCTTGGCATAGTTGTCGGGGATTATTTACTTTTAGTCTTAACTTATTTTATTTTTAACTGCTATTTAATTTGTTTATTTTCTTTTATTTACAAATAAAAGGTGTTTTTTGTATGCTCCATACACAAGGCGACGATCTTGAACCGTTTGATTTGAAAATAGAACGTACTTTCAAACGAAGACACAAAGACAAACAAAATTAACAACATCAAATGGTTGACGATCAAAACATTCCTCTTCCTATATGGCCAATTTGGACAAGCAGCCACAAAAGTAGCGACACCACTGGATCAGCAACATGAATGGGTGGAAATAAATGAGGGGACATTCCAGTCTCAGTGTTCTTGATGTTCCACTAAAGTTTTAGGATGAACAACTTTTAGATAAGGGTAGAGTGGATCAACTTGACTAACAACACTCTCCAATTTTGTGGTCTAGCTCATGAAAATCTGAACACACATCCCTAAATTCCTTAGAAATTGACAGAATTTTCATGTTCTAGGGATTAATGAAGATACTATCAAGCTGCAGTTATTTTCTTATACATTGCACTATGCTGTATCAAAATGGTTAGATGTTGAACCTCACGGAAGCATTATTGTATGTCGTAGAGGACTATTTGAGTGATGGAGATCTTTCAGTTATTTCTAATGGCGAGGATTAGATTCTGGACTTAGCTTGTACATTTCATATGTGTCCCAATCAGGATTTGTTTGCAACACATGACAGAGTTTCAAAACGTGTCGTGATTATGAAAGACAACATACCTTATCAAGTAGCTAGTATTGGTAGAGTCGGATTTAGAACACTTAATCATGTTCGACATGCTTTAGATGGGAAGAAAAATCTCACCATGTTGGCTACTTTTGATTCAAAAGGGTACGAGGTCATTGGTAAAGGTTGAACTTTGAAGGTTTTCAAAGGTGCTCGAATTGTATCGAAGGGGAGGAATAGTCGTCGTTATACATCTTGAAAGGTTGTGCAGAATCGTTGAAGAACAATTAGTACCGTAGTGGATATTCAGTTTGGTATAGTATCGTTGGGATTTGGTTAGGGTTTGTGTTTATTAGAATACAACTTAGTCGAGTTCAGAAGAGGGTAATGCCGTTTTACCACCATCACCTACGGTGCCATAGTATTCAATTGTTAAGGACAAACCAATTGGAAAAAGGTACGAGGAAGCTGATTTTGTTGTGCATGCTTTAAGTGTATATTAAGGTTTTCAATCTAGCAAAGGGCCTTCTACAAAATTATTTAGTGTTGATTCTGTTTTAAGATATTTTTCGGCCCTATTTGGTAAAATTTAAATCATTTGTATTTTGGGAACTCAAGGTAATTCTGTGGTGCAATGCTTAGATTAATTTATCTTAGTTGAATATTGTGGAAGGGGTGGAGAATTTTTTCATTGGAGAAGTTATTTTGGTTCTTGTTGAAGAGTTCATTTCATTCCTTCCAATCGAATTTTTTATTTAGGCTGAGAAATTTTGGAGCTTCATTTGTTGTAGTGGAATTTGCGTTAAGGTGGAGATTGTTGATTTGTGACCTAAATTCATTTAGGGTATGCGAGGTTTGGTATATTGGGCCTTGAAGACGTTAAAGTAAGGCCCGAGGAGGAAAAAGGGATTGAAAGTCTAACCTATCGCTAACTGGACGCTAGAGCCGCGAGACAAATTTTTCAGTGGAGGACTGCCACCACCTGGCTCTCCATTGGATAGCTCAACTGGCTCCCCAGTGGATAGCTTGGCGCGCAAGCGCTGCTGTTGTTCGGGTTTTCCTTGTTTTGTTTAGTCCACACATTTTTTTTTTAATCTAATTTTCATCTTTAAAGCTCTTATTAGGGTTTCTCATATACCCTTATAAATAGTAGACTCTTCTTTACCAGTTAGATAATTACTATAGGTTAGAAATGTGTAAGAACTCAATATTGATGTAATTTCTCTCTCCATTCCAGTTCTTCTACCAAATTAATTAATTAAATTTTTTTTTTTTTGGGTGTGTGTTCTTGCTATTATGATCAGTACTTCATATCATGTTATATAACTTTGTCCAATTTCCTAGCAGTATATTAACACATAAGAAAAGGAATTTAGATACATTTCAACCATGCTGACATACCTACCGCCATCAACATCCATCCTATCCCAACAAAAACACGTAAAAGAAACTTCTACGATAAACATGAAAGTGATTATTAGTGTAAAATCGAACCATCATCTTCAAAAAAGGAATAAAAACCAGAATGGAACACTGACCGATAGTAATTGAAAGTGCAGATGCTATAATTATGCTAGAAAATAATTAGGGCTTCTAGCAGGAGGCGGGGTAGTATAGGTAGACAGATGAGGGTATGACACTGAGCTACTTCTTTTCATGGTGGATATTGTTGGTGTCTGAACTTAAATACAACCACGGACAAATGGTTAAATATGTTCAAATATGAGATCTCCTAAATTCCAAATGTTGCAACATCACTAAACATCATGATTACCCAACAGAAAAGGTGTCTCCTAGTGAATCAGCACTTGAAAAGTGTCCTTTAGTGACATCAATACCTTCCCAACAACCAATTGAAACAAAACAAGTGTCACCATTGACGTCGTGCCTCTCACCAATCAGAAAGGAGTAAAGATTGTTAAGCTTTAAGCTGTAGACAATCATAAAACATAGTCTACAGCTACATCCTAGTAAAATGATGGTCGGATTGGCTGAACTTAATATCCAATCAAATCTCTTCCAATAGGGGCAATGGTTCCCTATAGAAGGCCGAGCAAAGAAATTCCTTATAATGCACTAAAGTAACATTTTTCAATAAAAATTCCCTTTCTTTCAATAACTTTCCAGTAAATTAAACACGAATACCTTGCTAAATATTCCTTAAGTTGATCTATTGATGTCATTTCAGTTTTAGTTATGAATAATTTGTCACTAGAAGGAGGGTGATCGATAGAACAATTTAGATCTCCATTATTTTCGAATATACAGAACCATCTCGACCAACAAGGATGAGTTGTAATGCTGCATCAAGGAGTCATTTCCCTACAAATTGTGATGATATCAGTCTTCCCAATAACTTCTAAGGTGGGGGTGACTCCACTAAAGTCAGAAATCCCTAACTAAATGTCATGAATGAGGCTTAGAACACTTCGCAAGTAGAATAGAGCAAAATCAAACCAGCACACTACTCGTGATAGAAACCAAGGTGGAATCTCCTACAAGAGTCAAAAGCATAAGTCCATCCATTTCAATGAATCTACAATTTTCAAAAGAAGAGTAAACCAAGAACAGGAGGAAGGAGGTGAGTAATACCTCATCTCAGGGGAGATGAGCTTCAAGGAGAATCAGAAGTGTTTTAGATCTATTAGGATCACAAAGTTTGCCCCCCTCAAAGGAATAACCGTCCTAGGTTCCACTCAAAACAGGCTTTCAAACGATTGCATAATTATGCCAGAAAACCAATAGGACTTTTATCTAGTAGGAAGAGGAGGCAATGATACTAGACGATCATAGGGTGTAACAGCTAGCCGCTTCTTTTGGCAGTTGGTTACTATTTTTCCGTTGGCACCGAATTGAGATTTCAACACGAATGCCATTGGGAATTGGGAGAAATAAAAATTGGAAAATAACGAAAATTATTTGAGGTAGTTGTGAGGAAATTTGTGGACATTGGGGTTTTAGGGAGGGTGTGTTGATGGGGTGATTAAGCATATTAGGCAATTTGTGCGTGTGTAAAAGATGTGTTTTATTTTTACTTTTAAAAGTAATGGGACTCCATTTGTAATTTTTCTTATTTTTTGTTATTTTACTGCTTTCTTATGAGCCGTGACGGATAAAGACATTTCTAACAATTTGTCTTCCTCGTTTTTTTAATGATTCATACTTCTCGGCGCTCATTGGCCAACTCTGCATTTTGGGTTTTATCTTGGATCAATCTTCAAGGTATAACATGCCACCTTAGGATCTATTTCTACCTTATCATTATGCTTCCAGGTGAACACATCTAGGTTCACTATCAGAAGGTTTTTTAGCAATACTTTCATAGGTTCGCCTAATTTCTTACCAATTTTTAGAGCCTTGCTTATATCCTCTGAACTAGTGAAAAAACTTTCTAGTTCCTCGATCGCTACTACCTTTGACTTGCAGTCAGCTATAATTGATCATTGATTTCAAGTTTCATCATAGGGTTACTCATTTTGACTATATCAATTATATTCTTCTTGGGAGCTCTTATGGCTCTTCCCCTTATGCTATTTTCATTATTCCTGTGCATTCCTTCATTACGTTTTAAGGACACTTCACTTTATTTGTAGAAAACCTTACACACGATTGATGGAGAAAAATGATTATGTTTGCTTGTTTCATGACTGACTGTCCAAAGACTCCATCATATCCTGATTTTTCCTTTATGATGCCGAAATCTATATATCTCTAATATGCTTGGGGCTGCTCTTCTATTTTCAGTAACTGGATGACCTATTGGCGAGGAACTCGACCATCTCTGATGAAGCAGTAAGGCTCCGACACAGGAATTCTGAAATTGTATTTATGCATTCGATTAAAAACTTCTTTGTACAAATGTTCACTCTATGTTCATTGTCTAGGAGCATACGATGAAAACATTCTCCAGCCATTATTGCCTGGATAACTATTACCTCTTCTGTAGGACCTAAATTTTTACTTTCAGGTTCTATCGATTTAATTGAAGAGATTAGGGATTGTAGATTACCTGTCTTCCCGAAGGTTTCTAAAGCTTACCTCGCCTAGTGTGTTTACGTTTCAGGTTCCTTATTTTTGTGCTTAGAGCAGCGTGTTTCGCGGTCACCACTTCAAGGTCTTTGGCAAATTTTTGTATGGTCTCTAGTGTGAACTTATTCTTCCGTAAGCACTAGTGTTGAGCAGGGGATTGATCCTCTTATAGGCTCACTGTGGTATCATCCTGTCATTGCTTCGAACTTGCACTTGTGCTTACTGGATCACAGTCGCTCTTTTCATTCCCAGTCTCCAATGCCTTTATCTCCTTTAGAGTCACTTCCACTTGACTTAATTTTGTCATGTTTCGGTGATTTCTTAATTCTAATGGATAAATTCGTAGTTTTCCTTCCTCAGTTTTCCACATACAGCGTCATTTTCTTACTACAAAAGTATGATTAACAAATTTCTTTCACTAACCAAAATTTTCTCCTTCTATACTCTCCGATTTTAATGCTCAAACAAGAGTAAGAGAAAAAATGACTATTTGGGAGCTAAGAAAACATTGGAATTTACATACCTTCCTCCTCTTTAAGAAGGAGTATTTATAAATTTTCTTTAAGGCTTTGGGAACAATTGAATCTTTATAGAAAGTAACAGGTGGCAATCACTCAATGGTGAGTTTATAACTAATTCTGTTATATACGTATTCATGTGTAGTTGGTGTCTTGTATTTATTAGTTTTGAAGTCGTGCTTTAAATACATAATTTACATGTGCATTAACAATGTTTTTTGCCAACCTAGAATTCAAGGGAGATGGGTCATCCCTCTTTCTTGCGAGCTTTCATTTTACCACTACCCTCTCCACTTTCTTCACCCTCAAATATGTTATAGACCTATCCTATAATAATAATGATAATTCTAAAGTTTTTATGATAGTTTTGTGCTTTATATTGGGTTTTGTTCATTATGACGTTGAAGTTTTAGCAAATGCAATCAATCAGTAGTCAGTTATAGAAAGAGTGATAGTAAATATTTTACCTTGAAATCATTTGTTTGCAAAGATAGATCAATCTACTTCTAGACTATATTTACATTATGCTTATTTGATGGGTGGTGGGAACGTAGTAACAAAGCTTGATGAATACATCGATCGACCTAGCTAAATGTGGACATCGACAGTTGTAGGTGAAGGTTGGGTACATGGTAGATGCAATTAGGCTAGCTAGCAAGCATGGCCTAGATGTGGTGAATGGAGTTAGGCAGCATGTATACGTTAAATTTTTGGAACGAACTTCTTTGGTCACTTCTGAAATTATTGGGAATTTTTTTAAGAAGTCTAAAATTTAACATAAATAAAGTATATCCACGGATCGTGTCAAAATATTACAATTTAAAATTGTGTCCAAAAGCAATACATCATCAAAAAATAGCTGAAGTTCACAAGTTTTACGGGGTCTTCATTTTTCTCGCTATACGTAGCTCACTTCCTGGCACTCTGCATATATTATGCCGCCTCTTTTCTCGCTAAAAATAGTCAAAAATGACAGTTTCGATCCATGAGTGAACACTGACAATTCCATTTTTATTTTTATTTTTATTTTTATTTTTTGCTTTTAGACTATTACCTTTAGGATGTCTAGGCATATATACATCAAAAACTCGTCCGACTTCTTGTTGGCTAAGACAACCTCGAAGGCACATGTCTCCAATCTACTAGATTTTTGACACCCTCATATATGCATATCGACTACCTCTAGGGACTTTTTCAACACTACTATTTTTTTTCATTATCTTTCCCCATGTGGACCATTCAAGCTTTGATTTTGGCTTTCAAGCGAAGAAGAGCTTCTTCAATCAAGATTGCCTGATAAAGAAACCATATGAAACTTCGTACTCGAGAAAAAAATTAAAGAAAAAATAGAAGTTATTTAGGGTTACACACCACTGATGGGCAAACACGGTCGGACGCAAAGAAGATGTAAATTTAGCCACAAGCCCAATGCAAAGATTCTCATCGATGTTAGTGATTATAATCGTACTTTTCTTATTTTTGTTGATAAAAATGAATTATATCACCTAGATTCTATTGCGGAAGACTATGAAGAATCGTTAATCTCCCATGTTCGATTGAAAAGATGTCTCAAAATCTTTTCCTTTTTCTTTAAAAAAAAAAAAATGTTGAACCCCAACCATAAAGGCTTCCACCGCCCCGCCCCTAGAGCTTTGTGAGGAAGATAAATTGTGGGATGTGTCCTAACAGGCCAGGCAACAAGAGCTGCTTGTACACTGCGCCTACAAGGAGTCCAATTTCATGTCTCAGGAATCGAACCCCCATACTGCGGCTGCCAGCAAAGTATGAGATAACCTCACTCCTATCCTTTGCACCACTAAACTATGCCCTGGGGGTATCTTTTCCTTTTTCTTTCTATTTTGGAGAGAAGGCTCTATAAGTGTTATACTCTAGGTCTAATCGATTTTTAATGTAAACACTTTGAATATGTTTAATGCATTTTATTTATGAGAGATCTATTACTTAGCTAAATTATTATTTTGAAAAAATTAAATAAATAGAATCCATAAATTCAAGTCTTGGTAACTTGTTAATCACAATAAATTGTAATTGTGAGATACAAATTATATATAAATTAATCTTAAATTATCGATGGTCGTAAGTAATAATAAAATACGAATATTGTTATTACGGATAGACAAGCACATGTAACATTTTTCACTTATGAAGTGACTAGCCAATCTCGTTAGAGTCAGCTAATTAACTTATACAATGACAGAGATTGTACATCTGAGCGTTAGTGGTTAATCTCTAACGTTTGGTAGTAGAATTGGTCCTTCGACTTGAGGTCATCATAGTACTTTATATAATGACGGTTATACTCTAGTGATATTGGATGTTACTTTGCCAGGAGTCTTTAATAAAGTATCATTCGGATATATTAAGATTCATAGAAAGTTGTAAATAATAAATAAGGTATCCATTACACTTAGGTTGATATCAAAATCCTATGCCAAGGTAAGTACATAAGTTGAAATTAGTTTAGACTACTGTTGACTTAAGAGTGAGATGAAAGAAATGATCGATAATGGAAATTAACACACTTTCATATTTCGTAATTAACTAGATCATATTGATGAAGAGATTATAATTTTAGTAAATAAACAAGTTTGATTTTGTCACACCACTTAACATTTTTCGTTACTTGTATTTTCTAAAAAATTACTGGATGTCAATCAGGGACGACGATTGTGAATTATTTAATTAAGGTGAATTAATGATAAAGTAAAATGAAAGTTTTAGTTTATTTTATTTTGATTAGGTTAAAATAATAACTCACATCGTCCGACATCGTGATCGAAATAGTAAGTCATAAACAAAAGGAAGAATTAGAAGAATGATATAAAAAATAATAATAATAATTAAATTATTGACAAATTTTGGACATTTGTAGAATAAATTAATTGAATTGTTTATAAATGGGCTTAGGTTAATTAATTAACTTAATGATCAAGTATTAATTAACTAATGGGGCAGCTTACCTTTAGTAGATGGGTCAAGCCAATTAAACATCTAAGTAAACGATTAAGGTTTGAGTTTTTCAAAACAATTAAATTGCAACAAGAACTCATAATACAATATCATAATCTTGCTAAGATGGGAATGAAAATCCTAATATTTCATTCTTGTTCTCTTGTATGGATTACCATTAGAGATTAGACAATTAGACAATTATGATTTGGAAAGATTGTGATTCACAAAGGTGTGGAAAGACCATGATTCATAAAGGAGTGAAATATCATGGTAGATCAAGATTCTTAAAAAAGTTTGAAGAATTTGCTAAAGAAATAGTTCTATTCACGATTTCTATCTAAACACAAAAACGATCCTTGAAGGAAATTAAAAAATATTATAAATTTCATTGTACATATATAAGTAATTCTGTATAGGCTTGACTTCCTCAATGTTGGTTATAAAGTCTTGAGTATTGAGAATGCTTTCAAGATCCAAATCCATCTATTAATAAATTAATGAAACAATATCAATACTTAATAAAAAGAAAAGAAATGTGATATAAAATAAAAGAAACCAAAGGAAGGAGGCCTATCGTGAGGTTGACTCGACCAGGGGCGGAGCCAAGAAAATTATCTAGTGCGGGCAAAAAAATTAATTAAGGTTGGATTTTGAGTTTTCGGGATCTAAGACGAACTTTAAATTTGGATCCTTGTATTATTGCATGCAATATGCATTCAATTTTTCTTATCTAATTTGTAACTCAAAAACTTGTTTACTTATAAATAAACTTTACAGGATATGGTGATTGGAGGAACAGACACAACATCAAACGCAGTCGAATTTGCCTTGGCAGAAATGATAAAAAAACCTCAAGTTCTAAACAAAGTCCAGCAAGAACTGGAGAGTGTAGTAGGCAAAGACAACATAGTAGAAAAATTCCATATTAACAAATTTCCATATCTCTATGCTGTAATGAAAGAAGCCCTTCGTCTACATCCTACTCTTCCACTTTTAGTCCCCCACTGCCCTAGTGAAACATGCACTGTTGGAGGATACAAATCCCCAAAGTGACTCGAGTTTTCGTTAACGTGTGGGCAATACACCACGATCCTACTATCTGGGAAAACCCTTTGGAGTTTTCTCCTGAGAGATTCTTGGATGGAAAATGAGATTACGGTGGGAATGACTTCAAATATTTTCCGTTTGGGTCGGGACGAAGAATTTGTGCAGGGACAGCAATGGCTGAGAGGATGTTTATGTATTCACTGGCTTCATTAGTTCATTCTTTGCTGGAGAAAGGTTGGAGCTTTCAGAAAAGTTTGGGATTGTGCTAAAGAAGAGAAATCCACTGGTTGCAATTCCAATCCCAAGATTATCTAGTCCTAAACTCTATGATTAATAGCAATACTGCTGCTTCATATGCCATGGTGTGACCCTGCTACTAAGTTTAAGAGAAATAAATGAGAAAAAGAAAAAAAAATTTTAATCTTTCTTTATTTTGATTTGATTGCTATAGTTTGTTGTCCTCAAGGCACTCAAGATAGTGGTCACCAATGGATGTAATGGTGTAAACAATCCCGTTTGATTGGATAGTCCTTTCTCATGAAATTCTGGTTCACATTGTTTTCTATTCATGTAAGCATTGATGTCTTCATACATTTTAAAAGTATAATTGGATTAGAATGAGCCACGTTTGATGGGTCTAGAAATTTTTGACGATTCTCGGAACTTTAACTTCCTACTCCCCAGGGGCAGCCCAAAGCTCAGTGCAGGCATGTGCCTACACTGGACATAAGGTGGCTCCGCCCCTGGACTCGACAATGGATGGGTTGAAATTAGTAACTTCTCAAGCTATCTTGTAGCAAGTCATTTCACTCAAATAATTGGTTAAAGTTTGGCTTGGGGACTATCCAAGAGGTGCGAAAAGAGAACTAACCCTCGTGTAGTCTAACAAACATAAAATGTCTCTTCTACCTGACTATTCGATGTTAGAAAGTGAAAAAATGGGGTGGATGCTTGGTTGCTAGGTAGACATAACAATTATATTCACGTAAATGGTGCATCTCAAAAGCAAACTGGAAGAGATTGGGAAATGGGTCAATCTTGTTCTAAAGAGACATTTAAAGGAAATAGTAAGCCATTCTATAGACATTTGGATTGAGTTAGCTTGGTTTAAGTTGATACTCAATGATAATGTAGATGAGCAAGGGATGTATTGGTAGCATAAGCTCTCCAAACATAATATCCTTATAGATGATGAGCTTGACCAAGTTGTCATATGGAGCTGCATGTTTGGAAGAGGTGCTCAATAGATATCATCGAGGAACAACTTGAAATTTTTAAATAACCCATTAAGTTGAATCCCATTGTGAATACTACCCACTTTTGGAATCTCGATCTACAACACCTCATAGGTAGATCTTTCTATCAGTGCCCCTGAAGGACCATCTTGCCCTATTTATTAGGATAAAAAATTAGAACAAAGGATGAGAAATTTCCTATCCATAGCCCTCCTCTAAGATAGTGACACATGGCAATCGTGGATATCACTATGTAGATGTACCACGTAAATATTAAATGATTACATATATGATGAAATAAAAAGGATATATTGAATGAAGAAGTTAGTGTGATGAGATATTTTTGCATGAAATTGAAAGTGATGGTTAAGAGACATCATTTGAGTACTCTAACCATGATAAAACAACTCGAGCTTAAAGGTTTCACGAAAACAAAAGTGTAACCCTTCGATGATAGCAATAATAAAGGAGTTGAATGTTTGTATGCATACATCATGCGTAATATTGGCATTTGATGACCAACATGTGGAGTAGAGGCTCAAATAGTGATTAGAGTAGATTATAGGATGAAGCAAGACAAGGTCTAATGGATGTTGATTGTAAAATTATGATCAATATATGCTTCAGACTTTTTGAAGATCTTCTCTTTCTAAACTCACTAGTTCTGATGCTCAAACTGAAGCAAGGGGGGAAATGGCTATTTGGAATAAAGATGTTTGAATTTGCAAGCTTATCTTTTCTTAGGAGTATTTAGGATGGTTAATATTTTTCTTCTATGAGCCTTCTAATTATCATCGCGTGTCTCTTTGACTTTATCTAAAGGGTGTAAGCTCGTATGATAGATTTATTGATTCAATAGATAGTATCTAAAGTCCAATTTTATTATTCATAATAAATTCAGGACTTGTGTTTTATTTTATCATTTGAGATTGCGAACTTGCAGATGGCCTTATTTGAACGTATTATCTGTGTTTGTTGCGATTGACGTGTGCTATGTGGAGGAGATGTGTCATGATTATAGCAGTTTTTTGCATATGCTTCTAGGCCTTTTTGCACCTTTCTAGGTTAGTGGCCTATGTGCATTTAATGTGCATGTTGACTAGCGCAATCTTACCATCCGATGGTTCCCTCCTCTTGTCAAAACCTATAAATATGTTCTTATCTTTCGTGAGTATATTTCTCACTTCTTCTTCATCGTTCCTACCTACTGTGTTATGCTTATATTTTGTCGATTCTCTCTTCTGCTTGATTTTGTCTTTCTTCGAAAACTTTCTTTAAGTACGTGTTCTGCTTTTATCTTGTACTGATAATCTTTTATTTCAATTTCTTATCAAAATGATTCCCAAAATATTTTTAATGACTGAGATTAAAAAAAAAATTGTGGACTCAAGTATACTTTCCCTTGTGCCTTCTCTTTTTTTGAGGAAGGTCGACGTTCTGAGGATTCGCCTCATTCTCCAGCTATTCCTTTTAGTTCCAGAGTTAACTCAGAATTTAAACCAAGGAGTAGTTCCCAACTTAGGGCTAAGGTATGTAACACAGTGCACAAACTTTCGAGTGAGTCACATGGCTTTAATGTTATTGATAGAGAGATTTTTTAGGCCTCGAAAATTTGCACGACTCTTACTCAAAGGGATTTATGTGAGATCTAGAATCATTTTAACAATCCTAATGATATAGAACTATTGTTTCTTGGGCAGTTTCAAACTGCAAAGTGTTCTTATCACTATATAGCCATTTATGAGCATTTGATGGACTTAGGGCTTAGAGTCCTTTTTCACCATTTCTTTCATGGCTTTTTTTTACCTTAGATAATAATTCTACCTAGCTAACTGCTAATAGGTGATCCCATATGATTAGGTCTTTTTTGTTGTGGAAGCTTGCGGGTTTAAAGGAAAAATTTTCATCATACATATTCCGATCCATCTATCATCCCATGAAGGTGGAAAATAAAGTAAATCCACAAAAACGGTTTTACTATCTTTCTCCATGTTCTCTTAGAGTATGTCCAAAACTTGTTATTACTTCTAATTTTTTCTTTGTTTGTGACAACAGGGGACTTCAACCCAATGACCCCAACCCTTCTATCATTATTCCTTGATGTTATGGTAAATATGGCAAGTGTTAGTTCCTTACTCTTTCTCTACTTTTAATTTTGATGTTTTCTCACCTTCTTGTGTTCGTATAGGTACACAACCAAGCTTCCACCACGGTCAAGCTCTCATTGATCTTCATGCTATGGTAGTACCTATTCTCAATTTAAGTTTTGAGGTTCGTGAAGCTGAAAGATTGCTTCATCCTTCCAACTTAAATTTTTATAAAGTTGGTATTCAATCCACTATGCGTGAGTCTATGCACCCATTTCTTTGTTGTTGTTGTTATTATTATTATTATTTAAATCTTTCTTGACTTATCTTTCTTTTGCAGTGCTAATTGATTTCAATGTAAATCCTTCGATGGCTCTAAGCGCCAGAATACTTCAACACCTCCCCTTCTAAAGAATTGGCTCTTAAAGAATCCAACCAAGTGATCCCCCACTTCAGGGCCGGTCCTGTGATTGTCGGGACTCGAGGCGAAGATCATAAATTAGGCCCCCGAAATCAACGTAAATGCAAAATTCAATGGTATATTAAGCTCAATGTCATTTCCATCCAAAACCCATTTGTCCTTTAACCTTCCTAGATCTAAGAATTGTGACACCATCAAGCAAATCCACCTTCCTAACCTGATATAGCCTACAAGTTAATGTAAACCTAAACTCTAATTCAATCCCAACATTTCCATGAACATAAGAGCAAGTGAACAAATTGAGACAACATTCAGTATAGAATTTAGAATGAAAATGCAATACAAGTCTGCCAAGACAAGTGATTCCCACTACAACCAAAACCCCCTAATTTTTCCCTAATACAATGATCAAAACATAAATGCATTTGAATTTTTTTTTTTGTCAGACGATGATTTTATAAATGATTGAAATCAACATTAATACATACTCAAGAAGAAGCTTTTAAGCACCACGGAGAAAAAATGGTGCAAAGTAATTCACAAACAGTTTTTCACTTGAGCCTCATATGATTTCCACAGTGTAGACAATTAAATAAATAACTAATATCATCTTTGAAAAATTCAATAATTATCAAAGAAAATATAACAAAGATTTTAAAATCAACAGTATAACAAGGTTGTTTCTTCAGAGAAATAATCATTTACTCTTCCAAATAACAGTATATAATAAAGGTTGTCTTCCGACGTTAGGTGAAAAAGGAGCTGACCTACACCCGGTAGAAAGCGTACGCACACAAGCAAAAAGGTAGTTAAAAATCCATTTACAACTACGATGCAAGAACATAGTATTTTTTGAATTATTTTCTATCGATTATTATCGTGACCCTTATATAACTTTGATAATGAACTTATTGTATGTCATATGTAGGTCACGATGATTTCAAAAGCATATTGGCATCCATTTTGATTGAGTATACTATTCATAAGCTTTTGTGCGTTCATGCACGACATATGGCCATAGTCAGAAATCTTGCATGAGTGACATGATTGAAAAATAAATTTACATTATAACATATTTTATTCACCATACTTGACGGTGTCTTTGTGATATTATGATTATTAACATCGTGGATAAGATACATATTGGGTTTGAGGCTCTAAACATTTCGTCCATTCCCAGTTTACGAATCTTCAAGCTATTCCTTCAAGTGGGGTCACGACTACTTCTAAGCTAGCTGACACTTGTATTCTCTCTCCTTATCCAGCTTCTAAAGCGGTAATACACTTAGGGGGAAATATTCAAGTTGACTAAGATGATCCAACTATTGGGAATCTTCAGCCTTTGGTTAATTTAGAAAAATAGCTTGTATTTATCTCGTCCTCTTGATTGTAGTGAAACTTTGTTGCTCTTTTTGTATGAAACTACTTATTTTGTTTAATTAATTCAGGCTCACACTTTAACTTACTCGACATTTAATTGTTCTTCGAATGCACGTATTTAAGCTAATTTTGTATGTTAACAATACGATTCATCCAATACAAAATCTTATTTAATCATTTGTTGCAATAGAATAAGGAATGAGAGATCACGGTCGTGACTTTTGTCATGGCTTTTCATCGTACAAGTATTTCATGTGTAGTTATGGTTGTTTTTGTCTGACATCAAACTTCCATGTGGGTGGATTTGAACTCACCCTTCTTGGTTGATTTTTTAGGGTGGAATTTAGTCCCCGTAATTTTTTGGGGGAATGGTTTCATTGTAGATAGAAGAAAGCTCGCCTTTAGCCAAGACTTCTATATAGGCTAGAAGAATCTCGCTTCTTCCCTATTTTGTATTTTTCATTTTTCCCGCTATTACAACCTTATTTAAGGTCTAGCCTTAGCTTGATTGTTTCACTATTCATGATTTTCCTAATATTTTGGAAGTTATCCTTACTAGCAGGTATGATTTTCAACTTACCCTTCACAGCTTCGGACACTTACTTTCCTAAACAAGGATTTTCAAGCATTTTTATGTTAGAAATCAATGTGTTGATTATCTTTTTACTCAACCCAATTACCAGAGTGATCTATCATTTGGAATCGATCTATTTCCAGTGAAGCCATACAAAGGTTTGGCTCTAGGCATCTAGAGGCGATTTACTGCATATGGTATAAAGCATTTCGAAATAGATATTTATAAGACTTATTATCCTCTAATAGATGGTTAAGGCCTTTGCGAGCTATTGTGGTTCGCATCACCAATGCGTCATAGTAAAGATATATGATTCCCTTCTCATCATCATTATTTAAATGTAATTGAAAGAGATGCAACTTTCTAGGATTACCTCAAATCCTGAAATTTCTTAATGTGATCTCCTTAGATGCTTCGGGATATTGTCTTTTTGTCCATTCCTACTTTCTCCACCTGTATAAGGGTCCGTGATTATAAAATTGATTTATCTTATTGACGGTCGGGAATTTGAGAACCAAATTAATGCTTGTGACGCCTCTCCATGCCCTTGTGTTTCCTTTATCTAATCTTACCTTCTGGCTGGGTATGCAGGCCTCCAATTTTCAGGTACTTTATGTATGCACCTCTACTGGCTTCACGACCTTCTATCATAAACAATTTGAAGCATTCATTCTCATCATGATTTCTCATGCAATGGATTTTGCAGAACTTCATCTTCTGTTTTTCAGAGAATGGATATGTTTTACTTAAAATCTAGAAGGATGCTGCAAAGAGCATACGTGTCTTGCCCTTGGGGTTCGTCAAAGCGAAGGCACTCTACTTTTGATAATCTGGATGCATATGTTGAAGTTTTTTTCTTAATTTTTCCCGTGTGGCCGTATTAGGAATATCAATTGATGGAAGGAATATGAATTTTTCTATTGATATGTCGCAAGAATGGAGTTTTTCTTAACAAGTCATTCCACAAGGAGTCCCTCACCTCTTTTTCTGATAAGTCCTTGTTGGCAATGAGTTGAGTTCTAAACAGTGCAAAATAATTCCCAGGGGATTTTCCTTTCTCTTGTCTCACACCATTCAATCCTGAGGATAGTGTTTATCCCATCCTGTTGAGACTGATGACCAATAATGTAGGAATTAAGATTTAATGAATACCACTTGTTGTAATTGAAATAATTAACAAGATCACAAATAATATCAAGAACAAGATTTAAGTAAAGAAAATAAAAGAAGAATTGGCAAAAGGAACGATGTTTTATTCAACACTATGAAAGGAGAGTACAATAGCAATGAAAGTTTCTATTGTAACATCTTAAACTGAAAAGAGGACCCCTATATTTATAAACCACGAGCCAAACCCTAAAAGAAGGAGAAAATATGGAAACTAGGTTAAAAATCACGTAAAGAAAAAAATTCGACGCCACCAAAAATTATTATTGTGCGACCGCACAGGTATACTTGTTGCGGTCGCATAGAGTAGATTAATTGGCAGTTGAAATTCCCTGACAGCCTAGTGCGGTCGCAAGAAGTTTCAATTGGAAAAGTATTTCTTCCCTTATAAATTTGATACAATTGATTGCTTTCCAACTCCAACACGTAACATCAAGATTTTGTTCCCTTAAAACTTGTCTGCCACTTTCATCCCTCTTCCAATTTTAATTCAACACGCCATCTTCAACAATTATTTTCCTAATTGAGAGTCACAACCATAACACATCCTTCTTCTAACAAATGTGCTTAGGATTGCTCGTTTCTTTGTTGCAACATCTTCATATTTCATGTATGGATGAATATTATAAGGACTGACTATGTTTCCCACTGTCTAATTTTCATGATGATTGCTCTAGTTATACTTCATGCCATGAAAGTTCAACTCATCCGCAAGTCTCTCTAGGGTGGGATTGTTCATCCGCCATTCCTTTCCCTTCCTCCTTCGGCATACTATCGTAGATTTTGATACTTGTAAGTTGCTGCGACTTCTAAGGAAGAAGTTAGTGATAAACTCAATTTCACTCTCGCTGAATTCACCTTGCAAACTCACCCTCAGATTTTCAAGTTGTGCACGCAAAGATACATTTTCAGCTCTTAGTGCCTTGAGTTTTTCCGTCATTTGCTATATAATCTCCGTTGTAGACATCTTCTTCCATAAGCGACAACATTGAACGGAATAAATGTCGATGTACAACTTTTCCAGTGTTTCTTCCCATCTCGCTTCGGATTCAAATCACTGTTCATTGGATCGTCGTTGTACTCTTCCACTCCGATTTTCAGTACTTTCTCTTCAACTTGGCTCATCATTTGCACCTATGTAAATGTTTCCTCAACTCAAATGGACAAATTCGTGGTTTTCTTTGTTCAACTTTTCAAAGACAACACTAATTTCTTGATGGTCAAATTACGATCAACAAATTCATCTCATCTAACTATGATTTTCTCCTCTAAACTTTCTAATTTTGATGCTCAAATTGGAGCAAGAGGGGAAGTAGCTATTTTGAAAGGAGATATTTGAATTTATATAATTTTCTCTTCGTAGATGGGAGTATTTTTAGATCTCTTCAAAGCTTTGGTCAAGAAATGTAACTGGCTACAAAGCTGGTCATAAGCCCCCAGGGCATATCTCCCAGTGGCAAAGGGGAGGGCGGATAGGGCTCAGCGCGGCAGTGTGCAGAATTCGATTCCCCGTAAGGTGGAATTGGCATTGTTGCAAGTGGGAGTTACCATATGGGTTAACAGCCTTGGCCTATTCATGTGCTCTCCATCCTGGCTCCTGGGAGGCACATCCTGCGATTTACCTCCTCCACGATAGCCCAGAACAGGGTCGGTGGAGGCTCCTAAGGTTGGGGTTCAACTTTTTTTACAAAGCTGGTCATAGGATCGTGTAGGCCACTAGATCACAACTCGTACTTCAACTAAGTTGGATCAGTGGCAGCAATCTCTATGCTTGACACGCAATAACAAACATAGCTCAAGTAAAAACCCCTCGTTTTATTCTCTTTAGGAATGGATAACGACCCATATCCCTTCCATGTATGACATCTTTCTTGCCATGACCGCTAGGTTGGAGCCAAGATATATAGATTTAAGCTTCGGGTACAGAAAATAGGTACAGATTCCACAAAAGCATCCTGCTTTCCTGCTTTTTCCTTTTTTTCTTCTTCCAATGAAATTCAGCCAAGTGTTATTTCTGTAATTTTTCTGTCAAATTTTCCAGTACTTATAACACAGTTCATATATATATATATATATATATATAAGGGATTGTGTCTCAAGTAATTTTCTTAGCATTCCTTACCTTTCTTGGCCATTTTATATTTCACACACTATTTTTCTCCTATGTATTTCTGACTTGATTGTCAGAGTGGTAATGAAAGAGATGGCCACCCACTTTTTCAGGTACCGAAGCTGTATATGTCAACTGTTTGAGGTACCATAGCAATGTGTTAACCGTCAATAGAGGAAGAAAGGCTCAACCAATTTGCCTAACTTCTAATTTTGTACCTGAAACAACCTAGGAACCTAAGGAGCCCATGCCTTTGTGTTAAATTTATCTACCAATAAATTATATAAATATGTTCTATCGGTGGTCCATTTTTCTTTATAAAACTCTTATTATATAAGGTTGACTGAAGCAAAATTTTTCCAATCAAAATCTTGTGGTCTTCTTCTTTTGTAAAAATAATCAAAGCATGCTTATAATCTATAGGGAATGTTGCATTTGGGGGTCCGTAACCCTTTCAAAAAGTACTAGTAGGTCATAAAACTTCCATTTGTAAGAGGTCCTTAACATTGGGAAAAAAAAATAATAATAATAAGGCCCTGTTTGAGTCTCATTATTTTTTCATTAAAATGAAAAATATGATCGTTATCCATCACATTAAACCATCATCTTTGACTTCTTATTTTTTGTGTGGAGTTATAATAGCTATATTTTTCATTCTCATTTTGACAATAATGTGG
Organism: Olea europaea var. sylvestris; assembly: GCF_002742605.1. Lineage (NCBI taxonomy): Eukaryota > Viridiplantae > Streptophyta > Magnoliopsida > Lamiales > Oleaceae > Olea > Olea europaea. Next base: position 125,179 of record NW_019232868.1, on the reverse strand, counting down.
CTCAAACAAGGGCTAAATGAGCAGGACTTTACGATGGTTTTGTTCAAAAATTCATTAATTCAAAGTTTGGCTGAAATTTGACCATTTTTAAGAACGTCAAAATCGTCATATCACCTTTTCACATTTAAAAGAAATAAAATAATTAAAAGAACAACAAACGAATAAAAGAAGATTTTAGATTAAAAAAAATGAAAATCTAAAAAAAAAAAATTGTTCCAAAAAAAGGGAACTCTTCCATCTTCTTCGAACGCCGCCCCACTTTACCCCATAAAAGATCCATAGCGCAACAAAAGTGGAGGTGAAAGGGAGGGTGGTTGAAGCCTTGAAGGTGGTGGTGGAACGGTTGGGGTGTTAAGGATAGCAGGCGGTTACAAGTAGTGGGAGTGATGGTTGCAGGTGGTGCCAGTGATGATTGGAATGGACAGCCCATGGGTGTGTAGAGGAAAGATGAATAGTTTTTCTTTTTCTTTTTCCTTTTTCGTTATTCTACGAACTAAAATTTTTTCGATTCAAATTAACTATTTAAGGTCAAGGCCTTCGTCGCTCTTACCAAGCTAATGACTTGGCCTCGAGTCTCATTTTTGGGGGTAGGAATGAAGTATTTTGATTCCTTTTAAGTTTTAACACTATAAGGTAAGTTCAATATCTATTTCAAATTTAGATCATCTTCTATAAAAAGACGTCAACTTTTATACAATATCAAGGTAAAATAACCTTCACTTAAAGTTTGATCGATAATTTTTGGTGCATCGTGGGGAACTGAACCATTAAAAAAATAAATAATTTGGCTCAATATTTCTTTTTATTTTTTTTTCATTTAATTTATTTAACGAAAGAAACAAAAATTGCAAACTATGCTGTAAGTCATCCCACCTCTTCATAATAGCTCGGCGCCTGCCATGGTCGGACCAACCTGGCCTACCTTTGGATCCCTTCTTCAACCTATTTATTGCCATTAAGTTCTATATAATAGCTTCATCACCTCTCCAAGATTTAGAGCCCGTTTGAGCCCATTATTTTTCATTATACTGTTTTGAATAATGTTTTATTTGAAAAATAAGTGGTTGAAAAGTTTTTGATTTACGTGTAATATTATTTTATTGAAAATTGTGTGGTTAAAAGTATGAGAGAAAAAAACTTAATTTAATCTAATGAGAAATAATGGGGCTTAAACGGGGCTAACATTTATGCTTTTTAGATAATTTTTGGGATATACGTTCTTCCATCTCATAAAGAACTCATCTGCATGCATCAAACACACTACACTACCAAAAGCCAAAGGCATATTTTGAATGTCATCATTAAATAATAATTAAAAAAAGGTTTAATGAATTAAATATAAAATAATGTTATCTGACATCAATATAGATAGATTCAATTAAATAAATAATGTGACATTGTATTTAAGTGAACATATTATTTAATGTGTTACCGTTGACAACTAAATCAGTGCTTAACACAAGTATTAAATAACATTATTCTTAAATATACAGTTGGTTCTTAAAGGTACAGGGAAATTTGAAGTTGGTTACCAAAATTTATTTTATTCCAAATCAGTCACTGAAGTTTTTAAATGGTTATAATCTGATCACAATGCTATTGAGATCAAAATCCAATCCTGCTCGTATGTTGTTAACACCATTTTGTACTAAATGAAATTTTAATTATATTTAATTGCAAGCCTAAATCATGCTAAACAAATGGGATTATCAAACGTTGAAATCCGTTTTACTTCAAGTTAATTTCGCGAATTACTCAAATCCGATTTCAATATCTAAAGTTTACCATTCATCATTCATAATTAAATATATAATTGAAAAATTGTGGATCCGTAAAATATGTTGTTAAAATTAATTCTTAACTTTCACTTAAATTTTAATTTTTACCAAACGGGACGTTAATCATGACCAAATTGGAACCATTAGGAAACTTCAGTGATTATTTGAAAGAAAATTTTAAAGACCTACAAACCATATTTTAATTAATCCCAGATTGGAAAATAGAAAACAGATTAGGAATCAATAAGCAGCTGGAAACAGGCAGGAAAAACTGAGAAAATCAACTTAACCAATATATTTGCAAATTAAGGGCAATATCAAGAGCTTGTTTGCGCTAAAAAGAAAAGGAAAAGAAGGCTAAAAAGGAAAGACATTAAGGGCAATATCATCAAATCTTGATCTGTTTGACAAACTTCCAATTTCTTTAAAAGTTTTACCAATTTTTGTTCATCTTGTCTTGTGACTCGTTCTGTGACTACCCAATCCTTGAGATGATTTGAATACTTTCTCACAAGTCTCACATTGATACTTTTTCTCACTGAGTTGAGACTCAACCGAGTCATTTGAACTCCAACCATCTCTCGACAGCATAATCAGAGACCAAGCGCCCTCTTCTTCTTCTTCAGAAACACAACTGCGTCTGCTCACCATTTCTAGCTCTGCCAGTGACTCGGTTGATGACCCAGTATTTCTCTTCTTGATCACTTCCTTGGAACTTCTCCGAACTCGATATCTCTTCCTGGTTGACTCAGGCTCAGTTACCTTGTCCTGAATAACAACCGAGCCTGCATCATCAAGGAATTCTGGATCTACAACCCTCAAGCTCTTCGGTAATTTCTCTTCGACATCTTCAAGTACTGAAAACAGTGAACAAGTAGTTGACTCAGTGTCGCCGCCGAGTTCTTGTCTCTGCGGCGTCTTGGGTGGAAGCGGCAGGGTGGCATAATGGGACCTCATGTGACCCCCCAAAGCTTTGCCATTAGAGAAGCTCTTGAAACAAATCTTACACTGTTGCCCCTCCATTGAAAAATCACAGATCAAAATCGATAAATCTGCAGATATATGGTGCTGTGGCCAGTTTCTCTCTCTAGTTAGACAGGCTTTTGAGATAGATACTAAAGGAAGATGAGTAGGTGACAAGCATTCCTCCACCGAAAGGACTCACACTATCCATAAATGTAGAATTTTGTAGTAATACTTGTAAAAGAAATAGAGTTAATTACGCAATTGGTCATTGAAGTTAAATTGAATTTTCAAAATTTACGCCTAAAGTATTTCTTTATGTATTTACTCATTAAAGTTAAATACATTACATAGTCGGTTTTGTTTAACGACATGCACTAAAATTTCATGATGATCAGTTAAATTTTGACATCGACTAACAATCGTTGTGTACATATTATGAATTACAAAATTTCAAAATTAAACAAGACCCGTAAGAGAAAAAATAATTTACATTTAGCAAAATAAAATTCCAAATCGCTTTCATTAATACAAATCTGAGTTTCCACCATTAATAAAAGTAAAAAAGTCTGGATTTTAAAATTAGCAGCTGGATGGGGCAAAAAATAAGGCTAACGAAATGACCAATTGTGCAACATTGTTTTAATTTTGATTAGGGCTGGGCAAATTTCCCGAACCGAACCGACCGAATCGAATTGAACCGAACCCGACGGTTCTTGTCAAATTAAATACCCGAACGGATATTTGAATTGAGAATCGACGGGTACGGTTCGATTTTCGGTTCTAGACCAAGAACCGAAGAACCGAATCTTTCTAATTTTTTTTTATATTGAGTAAATCAAATTATTTTAATTTTAATTTTTTCTAAACAAATTAACAATTTCTAAATCCAAAATTTTGGCCCAATAATTCGTTTCATTTCTAATTTTTTAATTTTTGGCTCAATTACCCATTTTATTGTTTCATTTCTTAGCCCAACAAGATTCAATCTATTAAATAACTATAAACACCTACACTAAAGTACATAACGTTGTCTCGACTTTCGCACTCACTCTCGCAGTCTTGCTAACATTTCATAACCTATATAATCGTCGATCGATACTGTGACCTCCGATCGAAACTGTGACCTTCGCCGATCGAAGCTTTGATCGTAACGATTATTTGAATAAGGTAGTCTATTAGTCTCTGACATTCCAAAACCATTGAATGTATCATTAGTTGTATTTATATAATGTTGTTATAAATGTTAAAAATTTTAATTATAGTACAGAACCGAACGGAATCGAACCGAACCGAACTGAACCGAACGGAACCGAACCGAAACGGTTCCATAATTATATTTGGACCCGACAATTCCATTTATTAGATACCCGAAAATTTTGGTTCGGTTCCGTAACCGAACCGACCCACGCCCACCCCTAATTTTGATGATTAAATGAATCAGAAAAACACTTTAAATTCCAATTTGAAATTTTTCTTAAACTTCAGTGACTTGTAGCGAAATTAACTCTAAAGAAATATACGTAAGAGAAAATTGCTACAGAAATTCCATTGTCTAACATGAGTTGAAATAGGTCTACTATTCACAGATTTTCAGAAAAATTACAATATTTTTTGAAAATGCCTTGAATACCCTCGGCATAACTAAGTTGTACCTAGTAACATGATTCGCTGCACTACTCCCGCTAAAAATATACTCAAAGGGACAAGAAATTTCCAAAATGCAATGTTTATCTCTTCATTCAGAAACACAAAAAAGTCGATCAAATGCAAATCCTCTTTCGTGATCCCAATCCTATTGATCAATGACATCATCTATATAGTTCGAGGAGAGGAGATCAAATCTAGCAAGAATTAAATAGAGAAATAGATTTGAAGAATCAAATCTTGACGTTGAAGACTAAGAACAAGAAATTGATTTCACATCTCATTCTTGTATTTATACGTTTAAGGTGATGATTTTTCAATTTCTTTGTTGTCTTATCTTTAGAAATATATTAGGCCAAAGTTATTTTGTGTTAGAATGAAGATGAACCCTATTGTTGTTTATTTTTAGTTCAAAGACCAAATAGTTTAGTTAATTTGTGTCTTGATTGATCTTGTATGCTTTGTTGAATCATTTAATTGTTTGATCGTTAATTAAGTAATTAGTTACTTGTTGTAGTAGTGGGAGGTTTATAATAAATTTAGAACTTTGTAATTTCAAAACACGTACAATAAATGTTTGAAATAACATAAATGTTGTTTGTAATCATATAGATGATCGTATAATTGAACGCATTACTTTGCATATGAATTTGGACCAAGGATAGGATCGAGTAGTGCTTAGAATATGTTTAACTTACTACAGGATAGATAGTTAAATAAAATTGGATATTAGTTGTCATGAATATACAAATCATACTAAATTACATAGGTCGAGAATTGGAAATATGATACTAATAAGTGGATACGGAGCTCCATCACATTCATTTGCATATTTAGTTGAAAATAATCTTAGATAACTAGTAGAATAATTTAGATATAAACATAAATCACTTTCGTTACTTTATATTTCAATTTGATAACGGATTGCTACAATTAAATTTAAAGTTTATTTCTCACGAAATGGTCCTCTGTACTCATTAAACTATTACTTATTAATGATCAAATATGCTAGTAAGTTTAGCATGAACAAGTTTTTGATGGCATTGTAAGGAAATAAAACCCCTATTTGGGCTCCATTAGAAATATATTTAGGAATATTAATTTTTTAGAGAATCTCTGGTTAAAAGATATGGAAATTTTTTGAGTTTACATGAATATTATTTTATTAAAAAATATATTATTAAAAAGACGAGAGAGAAAATGCATTTTTTTTAAACGAAGCCCTAACAGTGGTAAAGTCTCTTGTATTTGTCGTTCTTCTCAAGTACTATTTATCAATGTATGGATGACCAGTAAAATTTTTGCAATGATTAATTCCAACATGAATGATAAAGATCTGCTTGTAGGAGATATATCTTGTGAAATTTGATATGATATACATTATACTGTGCAACACTTATACACACGCACTGATTCCCTTGGGGCAAATCTTATGTGGCTTAAACAATATTTAAGATATTGAAAACAAGCAATTGACAAATCCAATGAAAGCTACATGTTTGTGGGAGATTATATATCTACAATCGGGGTAAGGATATCATGCTTGTGTCAGATGGTCATCTCTTATTGAAGAAGAAGGTGCTTGCAAAATATTATAATGAACTTTCCAAGTTGGATGAAAGCAAAAGAATCAGCCATTCAACTCGAGGTATAAACTATTGAAAAAGAATATAAAGATGATGACAAAGTATTTATAAAAGAACCAAATGAAGAAGTGGCAATTAATGGAGATGGAATTTAACACACACTCTTTCGACTTTATCGATTTTCCAACAATTGAATTTATGATTAAGCCTAAGGATGAGGTAGAAATTTACATAGTTGAGTTTGAATAAGATAGAATGAGCAAGTCACATCAAATTGAAAGAGATTAGGTAAAGATTTGGATAATCAACGAAAAGCAGGTCAAAGACAAAAGAAACAAATTAAGCAAGGCATCAAAAGATTTTTTTTAGAATTACATGACACGACTGCCGAAGTCAAGATAATGATTATAAACGAGCGCTTATTAGGATACAACTCAATTTTCTTTCCTTTTATTTATTATACTTTCTAGATAATAGTTTAAGTACTTTTTATTGCTTGTGTGCTAGGTAGCAGTTAGGTATCTTCATTCCCATATTGCCCTATAGATTATGATGAATTTTAGCTCAAATTGGAGTGTTCCATATTGTTAATAATTAATTTCTCTTTATTCGGTAGGAAAATAAAACCTATACACACAAACTAACAATGGACAAGGAAAATGACATTGTAACGTAGACTAATCGAGATCTAACACTTTTGTTTTAGAATTAGCCTCCACTTTTAGACATATATCTGGCGAGTCTCTTATTCCCTCATTTGCTCTTTTTATTTTACCTATCTAATGATAGTTTAAGACATTGAGAAAAATGTTTGATTTAAGTTTGGGGGTGTGAAAAATATTGAGTTTTATTGTTTCATGTGCTTGTATGGAATTTTATTGCTTTGTTATACATATAAAAAAATTGAAGATTTTTTAAAAAATTCAAAACTATTTTCTTTTTAATTTGATTGCTAGTTGAGTGAGTTAGCTTTGCTGACAATAATGCATATATTTTGAACTAGGTGTTAGTTTATGAATTATGAATAAATTGCATGCTTAGATTAATTTATGTTTATCCATGTGGAATTTAATACCCTTTGCGCATACGAATTAAGTTTTGCATTATAAATGAATGAGTTGATTCATATCTAGAATAGGTTGAAATAATGGAACTTAGATGTTAAACTCAAAAATCACCACATTATACATTTTAAAACAAATTGTATTATAGTTTAGGATGATCGAACTATTTTAGGAAGATATTGAGATTAATGGAGATTTCATTTGTGTAAATTCTTGTGTGGATTGTCTAAGGCCAGTTAGATGAAAATTAGGTGTATATCTTAAGTTAAAGATCGGTTCTTGATGATGAGTGTTTAATGGTGAACATTACACTAATCATTGTATAAAAACGATACCATGATTCATGAGTGAAAGATACACTATAAAATATCACAATGAGGACATTTATTGAAAATCCCAAAATGAAAACTCAAAAGGAGATCTAGCTAGTAGATGAAACAGAATACGAACAGCAAATTTGAAAAGCAGGCTCATGAAACAAAAGACGTACTACATGCATTATAAAACTCCAGACACTTATTTGAGAGAAATAAACTTTTGACAATGGATTATTATCTTAGTTTATTCTCGGAGGTTGAAGTAATCGAAATAAAGGAGAATCCTTATTTATTGAAATAGACTTACAATTAGTGGATTTTATGCAATCTAGCAAGAGTGGGGATTAGTATACGAGTACAAAATTGGATCACTCTTTGAGAAAAGAGTTAAAAGATAAAGTTTTGGGCATACATCTCATGAGTCAAGAAATGACATGTTTGACTATTAAAGGTCTGAAATTGAAGTAATTTGTTAATTTATGATGTTTTACTTAATTCTTTACACACACATCAAGTTTATATTGGATATGTAGAAATTGATTTCTTTATTGTGATTTTGTAGTTGTTCATAGACTTAATTTGATTATTTCGATCATGAGACAAACAACAGGTTATCTGACCAAATTTGTTGCGTCACTTGATTGATTGGTCACTAATTAGATAATTAGTAGTTGCATGTTTAATTGTTGAGAGGGGTTATAGTTTTATTTGAGAACAAACAAATTTCAAATTTAGGGGTATTTGATAAGTGTGATGTACTTGTCTAGGCTTTTAAATATAGATATTTAGGAGCTTTTATGATTAATTAAGACCTAGTATGTAAATATTCAATAGTTGATTCGAACAACAAAACAAGAATTGAAAATCATATGGAGCTAATTGAACTAGAATAGAAGACAAAGAAAGTAATAATAAATAAATAAAATTTGCTTGCATGTACACAAGGGAGAAAGTTTCGCCCCGCGAGGCCAATCCAAATTTTGGCGGATGCTGCCAACTCTTCCTTTGTGATACAAATTCTTTTGGAATCTAAATTGAGGGATCTTTCTCTCTAATCTCTTATCAATTCATATCATAAATCTATATTAAAAAAAAAAGAAAAAAATAAAGAAAGGGTGATTTCACCATCTTTTGAGAGAGAAGATCAACTTTAGCATGGATTGAGTCAAGAATCATTATGAACTTGAATAATCAAATCTTGGGAATTGAAGATTAAGAACAAGAAATAGATATCACATCTCCTTCTTGTATTTATAAATTTCGAGTGATAATTTTCCAACTCTTTTGTTGTTTTATCTTTAAAAATAATATTGGCTAGATTTATTTTGTGTTGGAATGAAAATGAATACTATTATGTTTTATTTTAAATTCAAATATGAAGTAATTTAGTTAACTTGTATTCTTGGTCGATCTTGTACAATTTGTTATTTTTATTTGATTGATCACCAATTAAGTAATTAGTTACTTGTTGTAGTGGTAGAATATTCTAAATAGTTAAGAATTTGGATTAGAGAACCAGACTCTACTTAGAATATGTTTAACTTCTCTCAGGAGAGATAGTTAAATAAATTTGGATTATTGATTGTCATAAATGCACAAATCATACTAAACTACGTAGGTCCAGAATTGATAATATGTTATTAGTAATTGGATTTGGAGCTCCAACACATTCATTCGCAGATTTAGTTAAAAATAATCTTAGTTAACAATTTAAATATAAACATAAACCTCTTTTGTTACTTGACATTCGAATTTTATAATGGATTGATACAATTTAATTTGAAGTTTATTCTTTGTGGTACAATACTCTTAACGTACTAAAGTATTACTACTTTTAGCCCACAAAAATTCTTAAAAATAAAAAATATTACCAAAATTTTTTTTATTAACTTCTAAAAATCTCAATTATTTTATTTTATTTTTTTATTTTTTTATTGGAGCTATTGTATCAAAAGTATGATCACTTTTCTAGACTTTAAATATAGATATTTAGGAATATATTTAATGACTTGGGGCATAATCTTTTGTATATTCTATTTGTCAGGTACAACTCAATAATTGGAAGTGAAATTGGAAGAAATGAACAAAAAATCGAAGAAAATGATTATTTTCAAAGTTTAGGGACTAAATTGTAAATATTTATTAGTTGATTATGACCATATATTGATGAGTAAAGAATGTAAGAGTCAATTGAATGAGAATAGAAGACAAAGAACTAAAATTGCACCGAAAAATAACCAACTCCTGCCCTCCAGGAAGTTCAGTGACCACTATCTAATTGCAGCAAATAAATGTAAAACAAATATATTAATTTTAATCTTCAATCCTAAGCCTTGAATCTTCAAGATCTTGATGTTCTTTGCCTTTAATCTCTTCCTGACCTTATTCTCCTTGTTGTAGAATGAAGAATGGTTAAATTATTGGTTTAATTTCTTTCAGAACTTGGACGATATAAAAAGGAAACAGGATTTTCTACTGAAGTTTGCACCATTGGATTGCATGGCATACCATGTTTCTTCTATGCTTCGACCAATCGTGGGCTCAACTTTGAATCCTACGCAGATTATTCCCTATTTTCTATCCTTTGGTCAGCTCAAGTCCATTTTAATTGCAACTCAAACTCTCTATTTTTCAATTCTTCTCCAATTGGGTTCTTATCTCAAACTCATAAAATCCATTTTTAGCTCGATTTTCATTTCTTTTTTCCAAAATCACTTTCAACATCGTGTTTTACCTAAACCAAGAATATTTACACAAATTTAAGTAATATTTCTCTAAAAGCACTCCCAAATATTCATGTTTAGCAGCTTAAATAAGTGCATAAAATACACTTATCAATAGCTATTCAGATTCTTGGTCAAAACATATTTATCATTCATGTTAGAAAAATTGGAATGTTTTTAACCGTATATACACCAAGAAAAGAAATAGATTAGAGCATAAAAGATTCAATCATCTTAATTATGTTAGTCAAGACTTGAAAATGAGGTATAGATATATAAATTCTCGAGTTCATCCGACGTTTGTTTCTATGTTAAAGTTATCTAACTATTGTATATGACTCTTAAACTTTACCTTATAGACTTCAGTACAAGATGATAACTCATAATTCAGTTGATACGAGTGCACTAAGAAGAGTGGCTTTGGGTAGAGGAAAAAGAATCACTTTGGGAGCTTGATTATTAAAATTTGAGGGTGTTAGGAATTCATTTAACATGTATAGTGAAATTTAAACAAATATTTCAATTCCTAGCAAGGATCTAGTTTATATTTAGAATAAACTATCTTAAATATTCTACTTTGTAATTGTGTGAAGAAAAAATTTGATATGCAAATCACAGCTGTCAAATTGTCCATCCTCCAATGTAAATCCACGTAGGGAACAAGAATGAGAGAATTAATATTTTTTCTAGTAGTAGTAAGATAATGAATTTTGTTATATTTTTTCAGCCCTAACATCTTATTAAAAAAATCCAAGTGAATTTGGCCCAGCACTTAAACTTTACCTAGTCCAATATTTAATTAGTCTAATTAATTAAAACTTGGTCCATCAATTAATTAATATGATTAATTAATTTGGCAAGTTAATAAATAACCCAATTAATTAATTGTCCAATTCTTATATATTAATTAATAAGTAAATATCATTCTTCTAGTTTTCCTTTTTTGTGTGACTCGTTAGATTCGTGATCACGATATCAACGATTTGAATTATTTTTTTGATCTAAATAGAATTGATGAATTAAAATACCCATCTTTAATTTATTATCCATTCATATCCGTCGTCCCAAATTCTAGAAATATGACAGTGTAATACATATGACGAAAAATGTCACATGGTGTGACACAACTTCGTTTATCGTGAAACCATAGTCCATTTGTTAATATAATCCGATCCATTACGAGATATAAATATGTGTTAATCTCGATTATCAATCATGTCTTTCACCTACTTTTAAGTTAATATGAGTGGAAATTTCTTTTTGACTTAAAACACACTTGACCAAGAATTTCATTATCAACTCAATTGAATGAAATGTAGATAATAATTTCTTACTATCTGAAAGTGAAAAATTATCTATTGATCATTCACAATGTTCATATGATTCTTAACAAAACTGTCCTCATGTAAGGTACTATGATGATCTTAGTGGAAGGATCGATTCTACTACCAAATGTTATATATTAACTTCTAACACTCGAATAATTATCCATATAGAATCTCTCCAGGATGTCTTCAATATTTCATTCCTACAAGAAAATATTTACATGTTTATTTAAATGTCATTACATTCCCACTTGACAAGTGATAGATGCTACACGTGATAATCTATCCGCAATAACGATATTCACATCTCATTATTACTAACGACTTCGAATAGTTTAAGGTTATTCATATGTTATTTGTTTCTCACTATTAAAACTTCTTGTGATTAAGAAGCTACTGAGATTTGAATTTATAAACTCTATTAATTTAATTTATTAGAATAATAATTCAATCAACTAAATAATAAATATGTCATAAATAAAATGTATTAAGCATATTAAAAGTGTTTACAACTTAAATCGATTGGACTTTTGGCATAATACTTACAAATTTCCATGTTCACTAGATCCAATCACTTATATATCTAATACCATAAGAGTTTATACGACAATCATGTTTATACCATGACAACTCTTTTTTCAATTAATCTACAATATTATTACTAGCGGGAATTCATTCTTTCTTTACGTTGTCTCTTTGTATTATCTCTCCAATGAGATGATACCACCGTAACACGTGTTTGGTTCATTGACGAGATTTTAGCTCCTTCGCTTGCACGATGCCTCCATTCTTATCACAATACAGAGGTGTGTGATCAACAATATTAAGAACTATTACAAGTTCATTAATGACTTCTTGATCCATACCACAATTCTTTGTTGTTTTTGAAACAGTGATGTATTAGGCTCCTGCTATTGAATCAACGATCGTTTCATGTTTGAAACCTTTCCAACTACCCGTTCAAATAATAATAATAAACATATATTCAAATTGAGGCTTTCCATCTTCTAGTCTCATTGGAAGTTAGCATCAGTATATTCTTGAATTCTCATTTCATTTTCTCTATATAAAATTTTATTGAGTTTTATCTATGTAAATTGGGATATATCAAGCAATCTTCTAGATCTATATTTATAGATCAAGTTACTTCTCACGTATCATTCTTGGAGAAATTCTTTGACAACCACAATTTTAACGATTGAAACATAGGAACGTCACTTTCTATTAATAATATCTCCTCTACATATAACATTAGGAATTCGAAACGCTCTCACCATCTTCCTGTAAACACATGGTTCGTCTTCATTTTTAATAAAATCCAACCTTCTGATTTTCTCATCAAAGCTAAAATTTCAAGTCCTTGAAACTTGCTTCGTCTGTATATGAACTGAACAACCTTGCTTACCTTATAAGCATATTTGGATTCAAAATCTTCGAATTATATCATGTACACTTACTCTTGTTTTTGTTAAGGAATGCAGTTTTGACATCCATTTGCTACAACTCATAATCATTGTATGCAACAATTACAAACAAAATTCAAATGGACTTAAGTATGGCTATAGATGAAAAAGTTTTATCAAAGTCAACTCATCTTCTTTATTTATAATATTTTGCTACTAGCGTAGCTTTTATGTATTAATGTTTCCATCCATGTTGACCTCTTGTAAACCCATTTATATGTTTTATCCCATCAGGCTGGTCAATCAAAGTTCAAACCTTGTTTAGCCAATCATATTCAGTATATGAGCACCGACTGAAAATCCTTCTGCCATTTTGTATCGGTATAGTTGTTTGGAAGTCTCATATCTTTCCACACATGATTATTCATCATACAACTTTTCGAAATAAAAAACATGAGTTAGCATCTATACCATCGTGTTGCTTTTGAAATTTAGGTGACATAGCTACAAGCATAACACGTGATGCAACATTATCATCATAACTTTGTTTATTATAGCAGTCACTTCTTCCTTAGTCGAGTTATCAATAAGTGTCTCTAAAAAGAGCTACTCAAGGATATAGCCAGTTTTCTCACGCCTAAGAGCAATTTTCAAATTGCGATGCTAATCAAGAAAATTTGGCCTAATTGTTGGTATTTAGTATTTCTCTCAAATTTATATGGCCACTCTTATTCAATAAAAGTAAATGACAAAAAATTAAAGAATAATATATAGAATTGCATCAATTAATTTAAAATTGTTTTTTATTAAATTAATTATGCTCCCACTGTTAAACTCAAAATTATGACTATCTCACGTGAATTTATAGAATCAATACTTGATTTACAATTAGCAAGAATCTCATTTGTAGTATTAAGACCACGAGTGTACTCAGTAAATCTTTATAAAATATAAGGGCAGACACTATTATCAAGTATATCTTCATACAACTCCTAAATCATTAAGCTGACAACTATTTACCTTTACACATTTTATGTATTAGTTTAACATACCGCTAAGATTTATCTCATTAATTGTGTTCAACAAAAAATAAATTTTAATTAAGTCGAACCTATCATTTAGAAATATATAACATTTTATAGTGTTAAGCATATCCTTGATATACCAGCCTCGAGTGTACTCAACAAGCTGTGATGATTTATGACTCTCGTTTTTCACTATAATTATGGGAGGAAAAAAATAAATTGACTTAATATTGATAAGGGATTTTCATGCAATGATCTCATCATATAATTATTTAGATTTTATTATACACCTACATGCAAATAAACATACATATAATAATGTGGATAATTATGATCTAATTCTATCTAGCAATCTCGAGCAATAAGGAAGACTAATTGGTCAGTTCCTAGAGGTATTGCATTGACTCATGCAATGCACAATCTCCATGGTTTCATCCTCTTCTTATATTTTCAGCTGCAACCTATATCTTATACTAATTCGCACAATGACCTAAATGAATTGGACATCCAAGCCCATAGTAATAATAATGGACTCGAGGGTCCAAATTAGATAAGAGCTCGCAAGCTCATAATAGGAATAAAATTAATCATTCAGTACATCCAGATGATTGAATCCATAATTATCCACTAACTAAATGTTCATCGTCTAAATGCAATCATAGATAGTATCTAATATTATATATAAACATGTTACCAGTATCTAACAATTAAGGTCGTCTTCATTACTTTAGACAAATGGAATATAACAATTAAATAATTAATTAACCATTTAATTTAATAAACATCTTATCTAATTAAAAAAAAATTTTATGACCGTGGATGTCCGGACCAGTTTACGCGCACTTCAACTAATCTTTCGGGGGTTGAAGTTTACGGCTAGGTATTCATCTAGTGGTCCTGAGGGGACTCGAATTTATTTAATTAAAATACTAAACTACAGTACAACTCTAATTTCAAAATTAAAAGCAGTTGAATTTAATTAATGTCAAATTTTAATTAAATACCAAATTAGAGTCTAAATCTAAGTCTAAGATATTATGTGAACTTATTTAGTTAAATATCAAATTAGGATTCAACTCTATTTCTAAAATATATTAGGGTGAGGTAATTTAATTAAAATCAAATTTTAAATAAATATCAAATAGAGTCTAACTCTAATTCTAATTGAATTAAAATTTAATTTAGGATAAAACTCTTAAATAAATTTAAAAAAATTCAATTCAAGGTCAAAATTTAATATTTAAGTTAAAACCCAATTATAACGATAATATAAAAAGGCGTCAATTTTAAGTAAAATTTTAAATGGTTAATATTGAAATTTAGGTTGAAACTATTTTATAAATTCAAATTTAAAATCTTTTCAAAACTTACATTCAAAACTCTTTTGAAAATTGCAATTTAACCACTTGTTTAAAATTATAAATAAGACCTTCCAATTTTTGGAATTATAGAATAGGCCCTCTTTTAAATTTTGCAAACTGATCCCCAAATCAAAATTGTAAGCAAGGCCTACAATTTCATAAATTATATCTAAGAGTACCGCTTCCAAATCATTCAAAACCTATAAACCTTCTCCTTTTTTTACTTAGGCAGTGCCTGAGTATCACAAGCTTCAAAAAGGAAATGCGCAGTTGCTGTCAAACAGCAGTAGTGCATTGCCTTGATGTTGTAGCAACTATCAACGATGGTGCAGAGAATGGAACAATGACGTTCGCCATTGCCAGTTGTAGTGATGGTGATTAAATCAACTGCAATGTGTATTGACACTAGACAGGATATTTTTGTGTGTGGCAGCGTGCGTACAACTATGTGCTTTACTGCACGCATTGTCACCATGGCCTACGGCGATCATGGCTATCAGATCGTTGTTGACCAATAATTGTTCTGACTAGTTTTTGATTTTCTATTTCAAAACCAATTTTGAAGATAAAATTTACTTTTTTCTTAAAAGTAAGAAACATGAAAATAATAACAATCACCAATTGATTGTCCCAAGATGCAAAATAATTTGTATCAAGTACAAAATAGGCTCCAATACCACCTTTAGGAATTTTCTTAACGTGCATAGTGAAATTTAAACAATATTTCCATTTTCACGAAGGATTTACTTTGTGGTTAGAAAAAGAACTATAATAAGAATTATACCTTTAGTTAATTCTGTGAAAAACAATTCTGATTTGTTATCCACTACTGTTCAATTGTCCGGCCACCAATGAAAATCAATGCAGGGAAAAAGAATGAGTAAATTACGGTTTCTTTTTTCTTGTGCTAGTAAGATAATGAACTGTGTTAAGTTTTCTCAACCCTAACATCTTATTAATAGAAGTCCAAGTGGAATTGGTTGATACTTAAGCTTAACTGGTCCAATGTTTGATTAATCTAATTAATTAAAATTGGTACATCAATTAATTAACTTGATTAATTAATTTGGCTCATCGATAAGTAACATATTTAATTAATTGTCCAACACTTTGTCAATTAATTAATTAGTAAATATCTTTCTTTTAGTTATCCTTTTGTGCGTGACTTATTAGGTTCTCGATCATGATACTAACGATGCAAAATATTATTTTGATCTAATCAGAATCGATAAACTAAAATGCCTTTTTTTAATTCATCATCAATCCACATCCGTCATCCTAGATTGACATCTAAAATTGTGTTAGAACAATATATGTGACGAAAAAATGTCCGTGGTGTGATAAATGAAACTTGTTCATTTATCGTGAAACTATATTGATTTCGTCAATATGATCTAATTCATTACGAGATATGTATGAGTGTTAATCTCGATTGTCAATCATATATTTCATTCCATAAGTCAATATTAGTCAAAACACCTTTCGACTTGTGAACATATTTTGGCCAAAGATTTCGTTATCAACTTAATTGAATGAAATGTAGATCATAATTTTTTTCTATCTAATAATGATGTATTCTCTACTAATCATTCACAACATTTATATGATTCTTGACATATCCGAACGATGTTGTAATAGCGACTCTTGGCAAAGCAGTATCCTACATCATCAAAATATGATATCCTCATACAAAGCACTACGATGACCTCAAATTGAAGGATCAATTTTATTACTGATTATTAAAAATTAATTGTTGACACTCAGATAGTTATTATTCATGTGGAATATCTCCGACAGGTCTCCAATGTTTCGTTCTTATAACAAAACATTCACTTATCCGTTTAAATATACTATATTTTAACTTATGAAATCAATTACTCGCTTCACAAGTGAAAGATGTTACACGTGATGGTCTATTTGTATCTCGTTATTACTTACGACCATGAAAAATTTAATATTCAATCATATGTAATTTGCTTATCATTATTACAAGTCCTTGTGATTAACAAGTTACTAAAACTTTAATTACGGACTCTATTAATTTAATTTATTAGAATAATAATTCAATCAATTAAAAAATAAATATGTCATAAATAAAATGTATTAAACATATTAAAAGTATATACAGTCTAAATCGATTGAACATCGCTTTGTACCCAAATGGTATTGACCCTTCTTCGAGGTTTGGTTTTAAGCGTACAATTGCTTTGCTCTCCAAAAAGGCTATTGAGTTCTAGGTTCAGTAACCTTTCTATTGCTCTATTCCTATAGCACTTATATAAGGATGTCCAGCATGCTTCTATACACAGTGTATATATAAGCTTATTAACTCTTCAATTTCATATTTGTTACATTGGTTATCTAACATTTAGTTACTATTATATTTGGGTTTTGAGATGACGTCAAAGAAAATGAGCTTGACATTTCAGAGATGGGTTATTTAGACCTATTCATTTGTCGTCTGTGGAGGAAAGGGTAAGGGAAGGGAGGTCCTTGGGGATCGAGTTTTCTGAATTTATTATTATTATTACTTTACGTTCTTTTATTATTATTATTATTATTATTATTATTATTATTATTATTATTATTATTATTATTATTATTATATATTTTTTTAATAAAAAATTACTTAGGGGCTCAATTCCGTGTTATTTTTATGTTTTATTTGAGTAAGACTAAATTGATGTCTAAAAATGGGAACAAAATCAAATTATTAAATTCATTTTTAGAAGCTATTTTTGGCTCATTAATTTGAACTCGTTGTTCAATAGTTTTTCAATTTGAAAGGTGCAGTGCGACGTTTGTTGTGAAGACTTCAGCACAATACCAACACCATACTCCAAAGAGAGAAGAATATAACCCAAAAATAAGTTGAAAGAGGCAACACCAAAATGAGAATTAAAAGTAAAAAATAGTAATACTAAATCCATTTATACTACGTATTCATCTTTGTTTTGTTAGTTTTAACTCAGTGTTTAATGGTTCTTTGAGATGAAAGATGTGTTACAAAGTTTAGCTTGAGTACTCTGAAACGGTACCAAAAACCTACTCCGACAAATAAAAGACAAGCTTGAAAATAAGCCGAAATTGGCAATATCAAAATAAGAATTAAATGATTAAAAAGTATTATGAGTCTAAACAAATATATTTGACTTATCATTTAACGGTTTTTAATTCCAAAAATGTCTTGTGATAAATTAAACCAATTTAAGGCCCCAAAAGACATATTTCCGGCTCAGCAACTGAACCTAATCCCATCTCCCGCAGTTCAAGTGAGCTTGGACTCATCTAAAATTGAGGCTTATAGATGAGAATGACGAAGACAATATTCAACTATGATCTATTGCATTTGTTTTTGAGAAGATGATGCGAAAATCGAACTATTTCACAAGTTGTTGGTATTGTTGCTTACTGTAATACTCTTAAAATAATTGCATTTTGTAATTGGATTAAGTAACATGATTTAAATGGTTTATTGTGTTTGTACAAAATATAAATTTTTTGAGGGGTCATACAAATTTTATGTTATGTTTGTAAGAAGTAACTTTTGTTTGCAAATTTCTATAGTGTATATATTAATTAATCAATTATTAATTATCGATTCGACTTTTTGACCATTTCCTTTCTTCAAGTCGATGTCTGAATTAGTTTTGGAAACTTAGGGTTGATGCATTTAGGCTATCCACCTGGATAACCAATTCATTACATATTGTGACATTAAATAAAAATGCAATATTGTCCATTATCAAGGCTAAAATATCAAAAAATTCTTATATAAATGAAAAGTACGCAATATTCGTAATTTCTTTTCTTTCTTATAGCATCTTCCATGCACATAGTTGTAATAATTTGATAAAGCTAACCACACTATTGTATGAAATACAAGGAAAAGAAAAAATTATTCTTCGTTTTCAAGTGAATCAGATCAAGAATTAAAGCAACGAAACAAAGTTATCCTGTAACTTTTACATGCTTTAATTGGAGGTTTTGCAATTTGTATTAGACGTCAAGAAAACAAGTTCTTTGTTTATATTTTGATTTATTAGGTTATAGTTAGGGATGACAATAGAATGAGGATATGGTCATCCATACCTAGTTGTACTTGGTGGTTTAATTTTAATTAAAGATGTTTTTATATTACAGCTATTCATACAAATTTTTACATTTATGGGTAGTAAGGGGGTTTATGAGTGGAGGGATGATTGCGCAAAGAAGAAGCTTGGTGATTAATGGAGAGAGCACATATTTGCAGATGCAGCAAAATAAAGTGGGTACCAGAGGACTAGGCTCCTGTTTGATGGTTAATATTGAAGAAAAATGATGTTTTGAATAGTGATTTTTCGAAGAATGTATGGTTAAGAATTAGGAAATTTTTTTGAGTAATGTGCAAAATATTTTATTGTGAAAATATGTAATTGAAAATGAGTATTAGAATAAACATCAACTAAACTACGAGTATGCGCATATGGAGAGGCAACAGTGTAAGATTTATTCTACCACCTTCTCTAACGGCTAAGCTTTAGGTGGTCACTGTTGGGAATCTATTTATACATGTACAGCGGAAAATTAAAATTATTTCGATTTCCACCGAGAATATCTTTGTGTTTAGATAGAAATCATGATAAAGATTGTACCTTTGAATTCTGCAAACCTTTTGCTTTTCTTTTCGTTCCAACAATCTTGATTCGCCATCCACAGCTGTCCAATTGCCCAACCTCCAACGGTGATCCACACAGAGAATAAGATTGCAGTTACCAGGGTTTTCTCTCTTGTGTCAGCAAGAATAATGAAAATCATATGGACCTCAAACCCTAGCCATGTATTTATATAAACCCAAACGGGCTCGGCCCGGTCCGGTCTAATATTTAATTAATCAATTTAATTAAATCCGGTCTGTGAATTAATTAATCCAATTAATTAATTCGGGAATATAAATAACAAATCCAATTAATTAATTTATCCAACGATTGTTAAATTAACCAATTGGCAATTTGCAATCTTCCAATTCTCTTTTGTGTGCGACCCATTAGGTTCCCGACCACGATACCTAACGACGTGAAATATTATTTTGATCTAATCAAAATTGATAAATTAAAACACCCTTTTAATTTATCGTCAATTCACACTCGCCGTCCCAGATTGACATCTACCATTGTGTCAGAGCAATACATGTGACAGGAAATGTCATGTGGTATGACAAAACCAAACTTATTCGTTTATCGTGAAACTTTAATCCCTTCGTCAATATAATCCAATCAATTACGAAATATGAAATTGTGTCAATCCCGAATATCGATCATATCTTTCACTCCACTATTAAGTCAATATAAGTTGAAAACTCATTTTCGACTTATGATTACACCTTGGCCAATGATTTCGTTATTGATTTAATTGAATGAAACGCAGATCATAATCTCCTACTATCTAAGAATGACGAATCCTTTATTGGTCAATCACAACCTTCATACGATTCTTGACGTACCCGAACGATGTCGTATTAGCGACCCTTTGCGGAGCAACATCCAACACTGCTGAAGTATGACTGTCCTCATATAAGGTACCATGACGACTTCAAGTCTAAGGACCAATTCCACTATCGAAAGTTAGAGATTAACCACTGACACTCAGATAATTATCCATGTGGAATCTCTCGGCGGGTCTCCAATATTTTGTTCTATAACAAAACACCCACGTGTCATTTAAGTGTCACTACACTTTAACTGTGAGATCAACTACTTTAGGGTTGGCAATGGGCCGAGCTCGGCCCTTAATGCCACGAGCTCGGCTCAGCCTACGAGCTCGTGGGCTCGCCTATTTTTTTTTATATAAAATAAAGAATAGAGTTCTAAAAATAAAAAGTGTTAAAAAATACAAATAATTTAACGAAAACAAGTTTTTATTTTTTTTAGTTATATCATATTGTAATTTGTAATACTTTTTATAAAGTATAAAATATTTATATAATGAAAACGAATTATTTTTTGAAATATATTTACAAAAAATATATTTTTTTGATTTCTTTTTAAAGTTAATAAAGAATAGAGTTTTAAAAATAAAAAAGTGTTAAAAAATATAAATAATCTTACGAAAACAAGTTTTTATTTTTTTTTATTTATATCATATTGTAATTTGAAATACTTTTTATAAAGTATAAAATATTTATATAATGAAAACGAATTATTTTTTGAAATATATCTACAAAAAATATATTTTTTTGATTTTTTTTAAAGTTAATAAAATGTAAACCCTCCTCCTTTATTCGGGTTTGGGACCGGCTACATCAATTTTAAGTAGGCGGAGTTAAAAATTGTACACGAACAACTTGTTGTAACGTGTACAATTTTTTAAAGAAAATTAAATTTAACAATTAAAAAATAAAAAAAAATTGATTAATATAATTAAATCAAATATCACTTACCTGACGACATGCAATTTCAGCGTATTTATCTTGTAGTCGAAAATGAGCGTCTTGCCAATCCTTCACACACATTAACACTTCCAAAACATCTTCTTTCAGTCGGCTCCTGAAATCAGTCAAAACTCTTTTACCTACACTAAAAGCAGACTCCGAAGCAACAGTGCTAACCGGAGGTGTCAAGAGATCTTTCGCAATTGCAGAAACAATTAGCCGTCTTTCATACTTTCGCCAGAATTCAATTACTTCTTCTGAAATTTTTTTAATTGTTCTGTCTGTTGGCATATTATGATTGAAATAATTAATTAATTCGGCAGGTATCGCATTTTGAGTTTCGGCCGATGTTTGATAATATGCAGATGTAGACGACATGGCACTAGATGAACACATTGCAGTTGCATCATATCTAAATGTATTAATGCCCTGAAATAAATTCATTATTTCCACAGCATCTTCTTTAATGTCAGCAGAAGGAGTCGGTGCAGCAGAGGGTATCCAACTAACATTTGCACTCATTCTTTTCGCATATAAATCATACATTCCACATAATGTTTGCTCTACATTCTTATAGGTGATAGTTGTATCAAGTATTAAAGCTTTACTGATTTGATCGATTATGTATTTAGTTCCCGAAATATTATATCGGGGGTCCATTGAGCATGCTAAAGGAAATAACATAGGCAGTTCTTCCCAATATTTTCTAAACTTTAATTCCATAGCAATTAAAATTTCACTAAAAGCAGGATCATTTTTATATTTATGGAATGTTCTTGCAATTATATAAAGGCGTTCAAGCACCATACAACTTGTGGGATAATAAACGCTGGGTAAAATCTTTGTGGTCTCATAAAAAGATGTTAAAATAGTTTAACTTTCAAAACTAAAATCCAATCGGATTCATTTAACA
Organism: Olea europaea var. sylvestris; assembly: GCF_002742605.1. Classification (NCBI taxonomy): domain Eukaryota; kingdom Viridiplantae; phylum Streptophyta; class Magnoliopsida; order Lamiales; family Oleaceae; genus Olea; species Olea europaea. The sequence continues at coordinate 102,665 of NW_019232868.1, read as the reverse complement.
TACCATTATCATCACTTCTAACATGTCTATTATTATAAAAGTCAGTTATTAAATTTTCGAAACCTTCACATGATTTTAATAGCAAGTATGTAGAGTTCCATTTATGACTTACGTCGCTAACAAATGTTTTAGCAGTCATCACCCCTAATTCGGCACAAAAATCTTCAAATGCTTGTTTTCTACTAGGAGAGATCGTAAGATAAACTAATGCATTCCTAATCCTTTGAAGTTCATCCTTTACATGTTTTAAACCATCTTGCACAATTAAATTCAAGATATGACACACACAACGAATATGAAACAAATACCCACCAAAATCAGTTTGAAATGTTCTACACAATTTATCGATGACTACCTTATTAACGCTAGCATTATCAAAAGCAAAAGATCGAATTTTACTCTCACAATGATATTCTCTAACAATAATGATTATAGTATTATATATATTATTAGCATTGTGAGGAAATTCAATAATTCTAAAAGCAATAATTTTCGTATGCATGCACCAAAGTGGGTCTATATAGTGTGCGGTTGCAGCTATATATGCTCTTTTATTAACCGCTTCCCATATATCAGAAGTTAAGGATATAACACTCCCATATTGTTGCAAATTCATAATTAATTGTTATTTTGAATTATTGAAATAATTTATTGTATCGGCACGAAGAGTGTTTCGACTTACCCCAACGTACCTCGGTTGTAGATATTCTTTCACGAACGAGACGAAGTGTTGGTTGTCTGTAATAGCCAGAGTCAACTCAGTGGCGGCAACAAATTTCACCATTTCGATTTTAGTCTCGTCCTCCGAATACACCCACGTGGATAGGGGTGAAGTTGTAGAACCAGCGCCTGGACTGTCAAATTATAATTATGTTTGACCAGCTGGAAGAAGTCCATGTCTGGCTGCACATGATTTGTAGTGGCGATTGAGATGAGTGGTACCAATTCCTTTTTGCCATGTCAATCTTTATTGGCAGTATTTACATACTACTTTAGATTTTGCAAGGCCATCAACGACTTTTCTCGTTGAAATCAACTTATAGTAATCCCAACATTTTGCTTGTCTTTTGGCCTTTCGCTTTCTCCTCACATCTGGGATATTTAATTGCTGATCTTCATCTTCATGTTCCGTTTCGGGAACGTTAATATCATCCAAATCAATTGGAGTGTGGCTTCCCTGACCGTGCATGTGAACATGTTTAGGTATCGGTATGTCATTTAGACCGACAAATTCATTTGGAAATTGACTTTGCGGCGTCCTAGACGATTCTCCATGATGTGGCAATGGCTCACATCTTGTATCGAACAAGCTCTCAACAAATGAACGTTGATCCATTTCTGTGATTGTTTATGATGAAATCTTGACTAGATGAATATAAATGTAGTGAGATTGTGAGAATTGAGAATTGGATGAATTAAAATTATAACAAATAAATTGTAAAAATTGAATTGATATTGTATATTTTGCAGCACAAGAGAGTAAAAACTCGATAATTGATATAATAAGAGAGAGTTGTAATCTTGGAAGAGCAATTGATATGAAAATTTTTTTTTGGGGAAAGGGGTATTTATAGTAAAAAAGGGGGGGGGGGGGGGGGGGTTCAGTGACCAAACGGTCACTAAATAAAATTCAGTGGCCAGAACGGTCACTGAAAAGTGACCAAAACGGTCACTTTTGTGACTGCTCAACGAGCGGCTTGTCTACACGGCGAGCCCGCTCGGCTCGTGCTCGGGCTCGTGATTTCACGAGCTCGAGCCGCCCACGAGCCTCTTTTCCACGAGCCGAGCCGGCTCGGCCCAATTGACATCGTTAAGCTACTTACTTCACAAGTAAGAAATATCGCGGCTTGCCCAATTGACATCCCTAAGTTACTTACTTCACAAGTAAGAAATGCCACACGTGATGGTCTATCTGTAATAACGATATCCGTATCTCGTTATTACTTATGACTACGGACGATTTAAGATTCAATCAGACGTAATTTGTATCTCACAATCACAACTCCTTGTGATTAATAAATTACGAAGATTTGAATTTACGGACTCTATTATTTATTTAATTGTCCATTAATTAAATAATAGATCTGTCATTAAATTGCATTAATTATATATCAAAAGTATTTATGTCCAAAGTTGATTGGACTTAGAGCATAATACTTACAAATCGCATCACATGAAAGCCCTTTATGCCACCCTGCTGCCTCCACAGAAACTCGGCAGTGACACCGATTCAACTTCTTCGCTGTTTCATCAGTTGAAGGTGGAGACGAGGATGAGAATCTTGGATGCTGCAGGCAGATCTGAGTCAACAAGGAAGAAAAACCCAACTCAGAGAAGCGATGAAAAGGAGAAACGCGGGAAACCGAGGTCATCAACTAAGTTAGAAATGGTGAGTAGATGTGTTTCTGAAGAAGGTGTTTGGTGTCTAGTTATGCTTTCTGGAAATGAGTCGGTCGAGTTGGGAATGTGCCAAACTCGATAAAGGTACCAAAGTGAGACTTGTTAACTATGCATTCAAATCATCTCAAGGATTGGGTAATAACAGAACGAGTCACAAGAAAGATTATAAAATGAAAATCATTTGATGCTACAAAAATTAAAAACAAATTTTGAAGAAATTTAAATTCCTGGTGATAGGGTTCTTTACTAGATCTTAATCAGCCTGCTGGTGAATTCATCAATGACTCTTAATGCCTTTTAATTTTAGATTAAAAGGATGCATGGGAAGTATTTATAAACTATTTAAATTATAAATAGAACAAGCGAAATGTGTGATAGATAAGTTGGAAATCTTTGTAGATTTTCTCAAAATGTGTAAACAAAGTGATTTAATTGATCATTGACACAAGCAAAACATGGAATAAGTTGATATATTTACGACCATTTGCTGAAATAGGGTTTTCTGTGTTTACTGAAAAGTTTTTGCTTTTCATTTTTAATGATATTGATCAAATCCCATCACTACAAGAAATTTATGCATTTCCTACAAAATTTTAGACGGAATTCACTTTTTCCAACAAAAAAATTGTTTTGTAGAGCTATGATTTGATTTAAAATTTTCAATAGTGGGAGGATTCGTTCCCACAAAAGTTTGTATTTTTTCTGGAGAAAAAATTGATGGGAAAGATATATTATTTTGTTGAAAAAATATTAAACTTGTTCGTTTCTTTTTTTCCTTATTTTTTTTTTTTTTTTTTTTTTTTTTTGATAGGTAAACGTAAGTATAAGTCCCAACCATTTCGGCCAGAAGGGAAATCTTTCTCCATTAGCTTTTCTTAACATCTACTCTGTTCTATTCCACCACCAAATATACCATCCCGCCACCTTCAACCTGTCATCAATCATCGAGCCCACTAACCTAACGACCCAAGTCAGATCCAGAGAAAGTTTAGAGGTATGGTTTATTGATTTTTTTTTTGCTGGGTTATTATCGGTTTGTAGGGGAATATTGTGAAATGCAAATTGGGTTATGCAGTTGCCATAAATTCGTTTATATCGGAATATCGTAGATTTACGGTAAAATTAAGATTTAAAATTAAGGTTGGACATCTAAGCACCGCGGGAGCATCGATGCTAAACACAGCCCTGGGTTGACGAAAGCCGTAAAATTCTTTACCGCAAGTCTCCTGAATCTGTAAGGCTAACCTCATTGCGTATTCGTTATTAATGAGCATCTCATTTGCAGATTTATGCTTTTCTTGAATTTCAGAGCATCATGTTAATAATGAAAGTCTCATCTTGCTTTGGACTGATGAAAGCTGATAATTTTTTCTGCCATTAATGTAATACTATTAGCCCCAGTTTCCTCCCGAGTTCTAATAAAATGAAATCTGAAGAGAAATGCCAACTTTCTATAGTATGTGAATATCTCTAACTGGGAAGAGAGATGGGAAAAATTACTTTGGCAAGTTGAAGCAAAGTAAGACATCGAAGCTTCTCTCCCTAAAAAGTTTGTGACGACAAATTGATAATTTGATTGAAAATGTTATAGGTTTGTTCCGGCTTTGTTCTGTGTATCTCCCTTTTGGTTCTAGCTTTCATTGAATGCTTATTAACTTGTTCCTCATTTTGAATATCCTATTTTTCACTTAAATATTAAATTTTTAGTTAGAAATTTTTTGTAACTTTTACTTTTACCTTTATAATCTTCAGCGTTGAACTAATATTGAAATTGTTTTTTAGGTTTAGCAAACTATACGTTGCTTCGTAGGTGATAAGGAATAGTTAGAACCAAAATAAGGAAAGGGAGTTAACTTCTTCTCTTCCTCTAGCTCCAAAATGGAGACTTGGTCAACCATTGAAATTATTGCCACTTGCTCTGTTCCTTTGCAAATCTAATCTTACTTATAGGGTTGTAAAACTTCACAAACTACATTTTACTTGATTTGACTAAAAATGTTGAAAATTTACCAAAACACTAAAAGGGGCTTCTAACATGCATCCTTGCAAGAAATTCACAAGAAACTTCCACAGAAATTACGCTCTCTTCTAGTGTAAAAGAGAATTTAAAGGACTCTAGTTGAAAAAGTGCACCTCACATAGGAAGAGAGCCTGAGTGAAATATAAGAGTCACAAATAAATGAACTCTTTCTAGATACCAATAGTATATGTTTGTTTAGTGCATACATGTTGGAAGTTACTAGGTCGACTTGAAGGTTATATTTAGCCAATTTATTTTGATTCAACGTGCGAAATTATACAATTAAAAGTAATAAGTCACTTTTTAATTGTTTCTAGATGATTAATCAAACAAGTCAAATTATCCTATGTTAAAACTATCATAGTTTATAATATGAAAGCAATAAATAATACAAGAATTGATGATGGAGAAACCCAACTAAGTAAAAATCTAAGACCAAGTCAATAACCTCTATTATAGACAATGACAAACTTATAGTACAATCCAGCTAGAAAATTTCATTAGACTCATTGATCTACTTCCGCAATCTTCAAAACCCGCTGGAACGTACTTCACTCACACTTATTTTTGTTCTTCTAGAATTTTCTATCTTTTGTGGATCACTAAGAACACCTCGTTCTTGTACTCTTCCTGTTTTTGGTCCAATCCCCTTCAATCTTTAGCAATCTCTGAAAGTTATTAAGAAAGTACATTCATGTATGTATATAGGAAGTGGGTGTTTTGAACTATATGAAGTTGATGTTTTTCCCAAATATGTAGTTATATAAATTCAAGAATCAATGAATAAATCGAAGGCTAAAAATAGTTTTTTTTTTTAGAACGTTCTAAAAAATCTTTATTTTGTTTTGTCCTTTATCCAAGTTGTTCTTGAGTATATAAACGATGATGTGGAGAGAGCATATAATATACAACTAGAGCAAATTTGTGTTAGTACAAGGGTATATATAGTAGAAGGTATTTAGGTAGCATGGACAGGATAAAAGTGTTGAAAAATGCTAACTAAGATTTTGCGCGTAACATCGTCGCTCAAGCGCAGGCTAGTGACAGGCAAACAACCAAAGTGTCACTCAAGCAATAGCTTAGGGATAGGCAGGCAACAAAGTTAATGTTTTTTCGCTCAAGCATCAGATGAGCAAAAGGCTAGTGTAAATCCGGCGACTCTTTCCTCCTTATTCCAAACTCAAACCCTAAATTTCCTATTTTATCTATATAATATTTCAACTGACTCATTGGCTCTTACAACTTTTCGTATTAGTTCTTTTATCTAAAAAATTGCCAACACAACATAAATCCTAACGATCTTCCTCTTTAGCATTCTATGAAAAACTATACTATAAAAGTCCAGGAAGTAAAAACAAAAATAAATCTACCCAAACCCAAACCAAATGTTCATCTCTTGCATTTCTTGTTAACCTCTTTCCTGAAATCAACAACTCACATATCAAGTTTAAAAGCATGTGATACACGAAATATAACAATTGAAACACATTATCATAAAATATGCTAGCTAGATTGAGAAGTAATACTAATGTTAATCAAAACACCAACTGAAACATTAATATCACTAAACATAAAAACTCAAAAAAGCTATGCATTATGATATGGAATGCCATGAATGAAAAATATAGTTATCTCTCCCCATTACTGCAAACTCTCTAAAAATGCAAATCTCTTTATAATCTCTCTAATCTCCCCCTTTTGTCACAAATGACGAAGGGAACTTTATCAAAAAAATTGAACATCAATACATAATAACTCAAATATGCAGTCGATAGCATGCACTAACATAATTAATGATCAGTAAATTTTTTCACATATTCAATTCAAGTTAGAATGGAGTAAATTGTATAAGTGGTCCATGTGTGTAAAGTGTCAATAATCCTTTGTAACCAAGACTCCAAACCTTAATTTTGTGAGAAGGAACATGCTAAACATCACTGTCAATAAGTTTATTCGTCTATTTCTAAAAGTTAAACCAATGATAGCATATTGGGGCCTATAAAAGAAGCTCATTTTGCGGTTATATTATTCTTTTCTCCCCCTGACTTTGAGCATATATATTTTTTCACATTTTCCAAAATTTTTAAAGCTCAATATTTTTCTCAACAATTTTTCATATCTTATGTGTATGCTCTTCTCCATTAAGCGACTAAGATGACCGCGTAAAGAGTTTTAGGCCGGTAACCTAAATTAGTTGATCATAGGCACCAGATTATGAAAAACTCCTCAACTTTAATTACTGAAGTCAAATAGGCCCTAAAGAAGAGCATAAGATATTGAGCATTTTTATTTCAAGAGAATATACTTGAGCATAGATTTATTAAAATAAGGTCAATTTATGTTCAACATAACTTTACCAGCGTGTGACTGCTATCCCAAATCTCACACACACGGTCAAGTCCCACTCATAATATCATAGTGCATACAGTGCAGATGGTACATGAAGAAATTTATACTAAGTTCTCCATAAAAACCTAAACAAAGTAATGGAAAATATTCTACAATTAAGTAAACTCATACTTGGTCACAACAAGCAAGTTCAAGTATATCATATATTATGCTGTAGTTTCCAAAAAAATCCCCATTTTTTAAATGAATGCCCCAATCACAGAAAATAAAAATTCAACACAAAAAATATGCACGTGTCATTGCAAACATGATGAATGTGAACATACATGAAATTACTAACTGTAAAAAAAAATACAAAAATAATATGCATGTAATAATGAGTAAATCATAATGAATAAGCACATGCACCAAAAATACCAAATCAGTTAGATACGCTCTTACTTTCAAGAGCGTCATGATTTATTTCAAGATTTTTTATATTACTCTTCTTTACCCAAACTTGCCTAGTGGAAGAATTAATTCTAGTCAATTGTGACATTACCTCAGTCAGTTGACTCATCTGATTAGTTAGGAAGTCAACCCTATTATCAAAATCCTAATTCTTATTTCTATTGAAGTGTTGATTTTTATTTCTGTTCAGGAATTTATGACTTCTAGGCGCGATATATTCTAACTCACCACAATTTAAACAAGTAGGGATAAACCTACTACCAAAGTTATACGGTCGCTAATTTCTAATCCTAGGTTAGAAAGACCTAAGCTGTCTAGTAGGCCTTTGTCCAATGATTTCCTTATTCTTGGGTTCAAGGTTAGTATTGTACTTAGATTGGTCAATTACATGGACAAAAATGGTCTTAGAAATACTAGTAGCATTTTAATTATTCTCCTTATATCTTGGACCTCCCTTATTACTAGCAAGCTTACCTAGTCCTAATATGCTATCAAGCTTTATCGAACGACTAGAGAACACAAGGAGTTGGGTGTTGGAATTTTCAAAATCACACATCAGGGTCTTAACCTTATTTTCTAAAGACTCATTCCAGCGCTCAACTCACGAAGTCGCTCAGAGGATTTCTCAAGATCACTCATCAGAGTCTTAACCTGAGTTCGTAAAGATTCATTCATAGAGTTCAACTTACTCAGGGATAAGGTAGATTCTTGAAGGTCAACTATTAGTTTTTCTTTCTCCAACTCAAGATCTTTTACCTTCGTACACAAAGGCTTTATTTATAGTCAAAATCTTAAGGCTTTCCTCATAAGCCTCATGTATGTCTTCCTCATCTTCAGAATCCTGCTCACAGTGCTTACCACTATCTACATCGTCAACCTTCTCACTGTCCTTGTTAGATCCAATTCTAATTCTAGCAGTGAAAGCCATATACTTTTCATTCTCATCGCGCGTGGACTTCTTACTTTGATTATCCAAGTTAGACTCGTCATCAATGAGAGTAATATTCATAACTTTATCTTTATTTCTCCTACTATTAGGATACTCACTTCTAATATAGCCAAAACCTTAACACTTTTGACATCTCACAGATTGTGATTTACTTTCTAGACTCACTAGGGCACCTCTATATCTCTCTTGAGGCTTCTTATTATTTCTAAATATTATTCACAATTTCTTAGCAAAATAAGTTATATCCTCATCATTAGGTGACTCAAAATTAGAAGACTTATACAGTTATCTCTAATAGTATTCAAAGCCAAAGAGTTATCTTTCGTAGGTTTAACTAAATTTAGTTCATAAGTTTGAAGAGATCCAATCAAATCTTCTACCTTAATAGCATCTAAGTCCTTACTCTCCTCTATAGCCATAATTTTAGACCTAAATCTCTTAGGTAAGGATTTGAGGATTTTTCTAACTATCTTAAGCTCAGGAATTCTCTCACATAGGTTGAAACTAGAATTAACTATGTCATTAAAGCTCGCATAGAAGTCATCGAAGGTCTCATTATCCGTCATCCTAATCTCTTCAAACATAGTGGTCACCATTTGTAACTTAGAATTCTTAATAGTTTGAGTTCTCTTATATGTGGTTTGTAAAATATCTCAAACTTCTTTTGTAACATTACATATAGACACTCGCCTAAATTCTTAGGAGGAACTTGCCATAAATAAAGCATATAGCGCTTTACTATTCCAATTGCACTCATCTAAATTAGATTTTGACTAATTAACAATGTGAGTGAGGGTGATGGCACCACTATCTGTGCTAGTAGGGGTAGTCCAACCATTTACTATGCTCAAACAAATACGCTCATCTATCAATTTTAAGAAGGCCTTATTCTAACTTTTCAATATCCATAATGACTGCCATCAACATAAAGAGAAACGGATAATGACTAACTCATCTAGACTAATAGGGTCAAGGATCAAATTTTAGGATTTGATACCAAGTAATTAGGTCGACTTGAAGGTTCTATTCAGCCAATTTTATTTTGATCCAACTTGTGGAATTATACAATTAAAAATTAGAAGTCACTTTTTAATTGTTTCTAAATGATTAATCAAACAAGTCAAATTATCATATGTTAAACTACCACAGTTTGAAATATGAAAGCAATGAATAACACAAGAATTGATGACGGAGAAACTCAATTGAGTAAAAACTCTGGGACTAAGCCAGTAACCTTCACTATTGACAATGGTGAACTTACCGTACAATCCAATCTAAAAAATTTCACTAAACTCGTTGATCTACTTCTTGCAATCTCCAGAACCCATTGGAACGTGCTTCACTCACACCTATTCCTGATCTTCTGGATTCGTCTGTCTCTTGTGAATCATCAAGAACATCTTGTTCTTGTACTCTTTCTGTGATTCTTGTCAATCTCCCCTAATCTTCAGCAATCTCTAAAACTATTGAGAAAGTATCTTCCTGTATACATATAGGAAGTGGATGTTTTGGATTATATGATGTTGATGTTTTTTCCAAACTTGTTGTTGTATAAATTCAAGAATCAATTAATAAATCGAAAGCTTGAACGTGTTCTTGAATATATGAATGTTGATATGGAGAGAGCATATATAAACAACAACAAAAAATTTGTGTTAGGGCAAGGTTGTATATAGTAGAAGGCATTTAGGTTGCATGAACCAGATAAAATTGTGGAAAAATGCAAAGGTTTTGCGCATAATACCGTCGCTCGAGCGCAAGGCTAGCGATAGGTGTTCAACCGATGCGTCGCTCGAGCAATAGCTCAGCAAAAGGCGGATGACAAGGTTACTCTTTTTTTTCTCAAGCATCAGATGGGCGAAAGACTAGCGTAAATTTGGCTGCTCTTTCCTCCTTGTTTCAAACTCAAATCCTAAATTTCTTATTTTATCTATACAATATTCCAACTGACTCATCGACTTTTACAAATTTTCATATTAGTCTTTTTGTCAAAAGAATTGTCAACATAACATAAATCCTAACACATGTATCCATGATATTTGCAGGCTGCGATGAAGCGTCTCAACTGTATAAAAGGTGAAGCTATCAATCCAAGAAGAATCTAAAATCTATAGAGACAATGTGAAATAAATCCTAATTGCATTCCACTTCCTCAACTATTTCAGATGTACTTACAAAATTTGGCTACATATATTACACAAAACATTTGACGAATTTCATTTTCATTTATGAATGTTACCAAGCTTCTTAGCTTGTGCGAGAACACTGAAGTTTTAGTTTTAAGGTCAGTTACATCATTTCATTACAAGTACAACATGTTTTGGAAAATTTTCCTGTTAGGTTATGAAATATTTCTTAGGAGAAATTTATGGTTTCCCTATAAAATGTTCGTTGGCGAATTGAGATTTGTATGTGGATTTCACTGTTTCCCATAAAAATGATGTTTTGTGGTGTTATGATTTGCTTCAAAATTTTAGGTAAATAATTTTTCTATCAACATGTACTTAATTAAATAATTTTGCGAGTAATTTGAATAAAATGTTTGAAACATAATTTTTTGTATTAAGATGGTTCGAAGTTTCATGAAGTCAACACAGTTGAATTCATTTATGCAAGGAAGAACAAGTGTTGGATAAGCTAAGGCTCAATGTACGTAGTATGGAGAACGAGTTAAAAGCAGAACGTGCTATTTGAAAAGTAGAATATGCAGCTTGAGTGTAGATGGAGCAGATAATGCAAAATTAGCAGAAAATTGTTGAACAACAATTTAATTCTAAATTACAGTTTTGACATCATTTTGTAATATCTATGTAGCTTCATTGAACCTTGATTTACACCATTATCAATAGAAAAATATGTTAATGAGGAGGATGCCATTGAGGATGAAGAGAACAACTTTGGAAGGGATCAGCTGCATATCTAATTCATGAAGTTGATTAGTTATTTTTTTTTTGGTACATAATAATAGACGCAGAGCATGTTTTCTATATCATTTTAAGTTTAGATGTAACAATGCTTAATGAATGGTTTTTATTTGAATTTTTGTGAGATATTTTGGACTCAATGTTACATTGATTGACACTACATGTTTGAATTTATTTATTGTCTTTTTGCATTTTTATATTATTTTGAATAAGGTTAAAAAAATTACTACAATATAAATAAGAAATAAAATTTATGAAAATAATTTAATTTTTCCCTACAAATTTTTCATAGTAGACTAGAAATATGCTTCCAGTGAAAATTTGTTTGTAGAGATATGCAAGGTTTAGCGCACAAATATTCTTTCCAAACAAAAAATTTATTTGTAGGGAAAAACGAAATTGTTTCGTGGGCAAAATTAACTTTAGTAGATGAATGATTTTTTCAGGAAAAAACTTATGCAACGAATTGTATTCGTCTCCAAAGGGTTTGTAGGAAAACACTTTAGCTCACAAATTTTAAAATTTTGTCGTCTAATACCTGTCCCCTAAATGTTTGCTCAACAAATGTACCTATAAAAAATTTTTATCAGCGAAGATTTTTCCCGAAAAAACATAAAATTCTTGTATTGCATTTGGCTTTTGGAATTACCATAAGCAAATGTTTAGCATATGTTTGGTTTACATATAGAGAGGTAAAACGAGTCGATTAATCTACTAATAAATAACTCTTCAAATTAATGTACGGATCGTAGTTTTTTATGAGAAGCTGTATGTATAGATTTGGGCAACTTCCAAAAACACACTTAAAATTAGAGGTGTTTTGAAAAATCATATGAAAAGTTTTTTGGAAGTAAAAATTACTGTGTAAAATGAAAAAGTGACACAATGTCACTTTTTTCATAAAAATTGTCACTTTAAAAAAAAAAAAGAAAAGTGACACAAAAATTAAAAGGTTAGGAAAACTTCAAAAAAGTGACATACAATGTTATTTTTATTAAAAAGTTATGTTTGTTACTAAAAAAATAATAGAAATAAAAAAAAAGTGATTTAAAAAATTGACACATAGTAAAAAAAGTGACAGCAATTTTTAAAAAAAAAATGTGACGAATTCAAAAAAAAGGTGAAAATTCACATGAGCGTAGTGGCGATTCTTAACATAATCAACATGTCAAGGACAATCCACATGTTGAATATGTTAGGAAAATATAAGATAGCATGTTACCTTGTTATCTTATTAAATAAGTGACAAAAAAAAATTGAAAGGTGATGAAAACTGAAAAAAAAAAAAAAAAAAAGGACATCACTTTTGAAAGTTAAGTCACTTTTTTAGTTAAAAAGTGACATACAATATTATTTTTATTAAAAAGTGATTTTGTCACTAAAAAATGATAGAAATCAAGAAGGTAATTGAAAAAATTGACACAAGAAAAAAAAAAAAAGTGATCGAAATTTTTTTAAAAAGGCGACGAATTCCAAACAGTAACACAAATTTAAAAAAAAAAAGTTACGCATATTAAAAAAAAGAGAGACAAAATAGAAAAAGTGACAATCATTCCCCCAAAAAAAAAAAATTAATATTAAAAAAAATCACATCATTCATCCACTACGGCGCCTCTTCTACTAACCTATACCTATCTATGGGCAAACCTGCCATTACTAGGATGAAAAAAGTGCTATAAGCAAAAGACGCATTTTTAAACAAGAGAGGAAATCATATTTTTTGATTCTTCCATCGCCGTCCACATCAAATAAGCTATGAAGCCCAAAGATTTACAAGTCTGAAATCAAGAAAATTTAAGTAAGGATGGGAAAAGAGAAAAAAAAAATTGAAAAATAGACAAATTATACACTACTCATTCACAATCCCAAGAAAGTTTTCTAATGCATTCTTACAGAGAAAGAGCTCTAGACTCAGAATTGTACCAATAACTTCCATTTAATTAAACCATATCATGAATAAATCCTCCAACATATACAAATAAAGTCAAATGAAAACAAACCCAAATCATTAACGTCTGAAACAACGCGTGAAAACTAAATTTATTAATTTGCTAAATAAAAGTTCACTTTTTCACCATTTGTATTGTTTAATGTCCAGTTGAATTCTTTCTCTCTAATTTATAGCCATGAATTTGCTATACATTTTTGTGTGCGCGTGTTCATGGTTAGGGGATTTCTCTCTGTACGTGTGTTTAGGGGTTTGGGGGTGTTGGAGGGTTTTATAACGTATTTATTACGTTATTAAAAGTTTTAATTAATCAAAAGAGTATTAATCAAACTAGTTAATTTTCTAGGGTATTGAGCCTAATTTACCCTATAGATTTTCTGTGCATACAAAAAAAAAGCCCATAAAATTGTCTATATAAGAAATCTGACCAAATAAAAGAATTGGACTGGACCACAAACAATTAATTCTGGTCCGATCCGATTCTTTTTTCAGCGAAACGGATGACTCCATTTTGGAAATTCTGATTAAGAAATTATGGTCTTGTTTGTTGAGAAATTTAAACAAAATCTCAGGTAATAGCAACAATAAGAGAGCAATTTTTCTTTTTGCCCCTCTCTCTCTCTCTCTCTCTCGTCTGATTGTTTCATTGAAAGGAAATTTTATTAATTCTGTCTGAGACAAAAATTGTTGAGTTGCGTGTAATCCTTATGACCATATTGTGCATTAAACATTACAATTTCATTTACAAAGGAGAGTCGCATGTTTACATATCGCCTTCAATTCAATCATCTTGGGAATGCACCAAACTTTCTAGGCCACAATTTGTACTACGCTCATACAAGTCGAGGAAGGTTCGTTGGCATCCTAATTCATTACTACTCTTAGAACAAGTGTCAATACGTTGAATTGAACACTGTAACCCATAAAAATCTCATGTTACATCTTTAAATTTATTTGATTATTCAAGAATTAGCCACTAGTCATTGTCTATATATTGCAAGTTCACTATAACATGGTAGTTCCTACAAAAGGTTAAAATAATAATAATAATAATAATAATAATAATAATAATAATATATATATATTTGAATTCTTGATATAGATGCTACATAATTGATTCTCATCCTTAAAAGACTATGAGTATAATAAGAGCGTAATTCGACAAAATGATAAGCCTCCTAAGATGATCATTTAATGACTAATTGAGACTGAATTAAAAATAACCTGATTCACATTTTCTTTTTTCTCAATTTTTTTTTTTTTTTTTTTTTTTTTTGTAGAATGATTGTGCAATGTCTCTTATTATACACTCATTCTCAAAAATCGAGCTTTAACTTAAGATTTTCATTTAATTTTTATTTTATTGGCCTTAGATAATCCACAAAAAATTTAGTACATATGGAATCTACATTCATCTCAATGTCCACCTACAATAGCTCTGTCATTCTTAAACTATTCTAGATTTGGTTTAAAGATGTATAATTTAATTAATGTTTGTATTTAACATCTAAGGTCTACTAAATTTTTTCCACCTATTCAAATTTTGAATCACATCAATCCTTCATGATGCAAACATAAATCTTGTACTAAAAATACAAAGTTTCACATGAATAAGTATAAATCAACCACCCTAACATACAACTTTTCAATAATTTATAGCCGAACACATATTTCCAAAAAAAATTCATCAAAGTATGTAAATTTATCTAACCTACACAAGCACACAAAAACAATAATGAAGCTGAAGATAAAATTATTTTTGAACTTTATTTTTTTTATTTTTTTTTTGTCACTCGAGCTAGCACACAAAGTAGTAAAAATAGATAAAAACTCTATATCTTTCCAATCAAAGCTTATTAGAGGCATTGCCTTCAATGTCTAAAAATATAACTAGTAATATATAAAAATTAAGGGCAAAAAATGAAACTAAGTAGTACCCTGGTACAATCTGCACACAGTGAATGGACTAGCGTGAACATGTTAGATCAATTGCTATATCTTTTTTCCCTTGTCCAATGTATCCATGTGTCATGTTCCTTCAAAATAGTAAAAATCAATCATACCATGGAACAATTTATAGTAAGCTTATACACACCTTAAAGAAAATTATGAGAATAAAAATACTTCACACTATTAAAAGTAATAAAAACTATTAATCTTATATTTAAGAAAGCAAAATAAATAAAATGGAAGAAAATTAAATTGCCTCTCAATAAGCTCTTATTTATAGTCATTAGCTTGACTTTGATGTTTTAACTATTCATCATGGCTTGAAAAGAGAATTTTTAGCCTTACATCAACTGCACTGACACTTGTTGGTTAATTTGCACTGACACTTGTTGGTTAATTCATCATTGAACCTCCAGATTACAAGATTTTAATTGTTATCCCGCCCCAATAATTCCACATTCTTCTTTCTTGTTCTTGTTTCTTCCCTAATGGTCGATCTTTTGGCATTCCTCACTATCAAGTGGTTGGTTGAGTGGAATATTCATTATGAAACTTTTTTTCCACCTTTAATATTAATTCACCTTTTCTCAAAATTCATTAATGCTCGTGTAGTTGCTAATAGTGGTCTCTCAAAAATTAATGGCATATGTTGAGCATCAATATCAAGGATGGTGATATCAACAGGAATGAGATTATCTCCAAACATTGATGAGCATATCATCTAACACTTCATAAGAATGTTTGAGTGTCCTGTCAGCCAATCATAGGATTATTGATTTTGCTTTTGGATCATCCAATCCTAATTTCCTATAGATGGACAATGACATCAAATTAATACTTACTCTAAGATCAACTAAAGCATTTAAATTGTGTGAATTCCCTATAAAGCTGGGTACAGTGAAATTTCTTGGATCTTTTAGTTTAAGAGGGAGCATCTGCTTTATGATTGCGTTGTACATTTCTCTTAGAGCTAATGATAGCTTTTTCCTTCTCGGTCAACATCTACTTCAAAAACTTAGCATAATTTAGAATTTGTAGAATGACGTCAATAAAAGGAATGTTGATGGAAGTTTTCTGAGAGCATCCAAGAACTTCTTAAATTATTTTTCCAAGTTATTGTCTTGTAACTTTTGAGAGAATGGAATTGGAGGTTTGTGTTTATTGGCAGTAACAGTTATATTAACATGTGGATTGTCCGACTCTTTTTCTTAATTCACTTTTGATGATTATTCAACTCGACCGAGTTGTTCCTTGCCCATGGTTGGTACCTAATTCTCATCGATTCATTTCTTCTTCACAATTATTTTTAGTAAGCTTGATTGATGGTACCTCAATAATTACATAATTCATAGGTTCAACTGCTAATAAATGCTGTTGTAGGTTCTTTTCTGTATCTCTTGGTAGGGTATCCTATGTTCTGTTGCCTAATGCAGCTGCCAACTGGCCCACCTGATTCTCCAAACTTTTGGATGGAGGCTTACTAATTATAGATTGCAGTCTTAGCCTTGATTATATATTTAGCAAGTAGATCCTCTAAAAGACTATTGCTGTTGAAATTCTTGTGGGTTACCCTAAATTTGATAGCCATTTCCCTGATTATTAGCTCATGAGAAGTTAGGACGTTTTCTCCAACTTGGATTATAAGTGTTGAAGTAAGGATTGTTCTGTTGCCTTGGAAAGTTCTGTGCATAACTGATCTCCTTGAGCTAATAAATATGCATAGAGGTTAAAAGACAACTGCAGTTATATGATCTGTCCCACAACCCACCCAAGTTGATATCCATGTCCTTGATTATTAGCTCATGAGAAGTTAGGATGCTTTCTCCAACATGGATTATAAGTGTTGAAGTAAGGATTGTTCTACTGTCTCGAAAAGTTCTATACATAACCGATCTCCTCGAGCTGATAAATATGCATGGAGGCTAAAAGACACCTATAGTTATATGATCTATCCCACAGCCCACCCAAGTTGATATCCATGTCCCTGATTATTAGCTCATGAGAAGTTAGGATGCTTTCTCCAACTTGGATTATAAGTGTTGAAGTAAGGATTGTTCTGCTATCTAGGAAAGTTATGTGCATAGCTGATCTCCTCTAGCTTATAAATATGCATGGACGCTAAAAGACAACTGTAGTTATATGATTTGTCCCACAGCCCACCCAAGTTGGTGCTGGTTGGTGCACCTTACTCACATTCTAGGTTTTTTTTTCTTTATTAATACTTCCAGTTAGGCTGCCATTGCTATCACAACATCTATGTTGTGAATCTCCGCTATTTTCCTCAGTACTTCCCTATTTATTGGCCACATGGACTAATTTTCTGCAATTTTCTCAAAAAGGAATTCAGGATGTCGTCCTTCATAGAAGATGTTGACCATAGCTTTTCGAGGAATGTTCAGATTGCACATTTTTTGAAATAATCATTGAATTTTTATCATGCTTTTAGATAGCTTTCGAGGTCCTTTTGCTTGAATATATGGACTTCATTTTGATATGATAGACTCGAAAAGGCAGGAAGAATTTTAATGTGAATTTCTGCACTATGTTGTTTCATGAAATGATGCTCTAGGAAAGTAGTAAGATTACCCATTCTTGTGCGTCGTCCTTTAAAGTATAAGGGAATAAGGGCATTAGAAAAGTATCAGCTGACATGTCTTCCTGACTAATCACCTCGCAAAAATATAAGGAAAGTTTGTATGTGCTCATGAGGATTTTCAGTTGGTTTTCCCAAGAACTTGGTGCCTCGATGATTTTGAAATAAGTAATGACATCTGGTCGAATATAAAAGTTAGCTTGCCCAAAAGGTGGATAAGTAATAGCCTATTGCATAGGAGTAGGTATGGAATTTAACTAATCCCTAAAAGCTTCGGTATGGAATTTAAATAATCAAGAACTTGGTGCCTCGATGATTTTGAAATAAGTAATGACATCTGGTCGAATATAAAAGTTAGCTTGCCCAAAAGGTGGATAAATAATAGCCTATTGCATAGGAGTAGGTATGGAATTTAACTAATCCCTAAAAGCTTCGGTATGGAATTTAAATAATCCCTGAGAGCTTCTCTTGGCGGATCTGACGATAACTGAACTTGATTTTGTTTTCTCTGTCATTTCTCTCGCTTTTCTTTGTTTTCTTCTTCGTTATCAGAAGGTTCATTCGATCTTGGGATCCAATGTTAGGATCTCAATTTCTTTAGAATCTTGCATAAAATGTTGAGAGAGAGAGAGAGAGAGAGAGAGGAGCTCAATTTCTTTAGAATCTTGCATAAAATGTTGAGAGAGAGAGAGAGAGAGAGATTAGGTGCATAATTAATAACCTAAAACCAAAAAAATAATCAAATTTTATATGAAATAATAAAATTAAATTAAATATTTTAGTCCCCTGCTACGGCATCAAAAACTTGTTTGATAAAATCTTGCAAGTGTACAAGCTCGTTGGCAAGTAATAAAATTGATGAATTAAAAGTTATCGTCCCATAGGGAATAAATTTTGACTCAAGTTTACTAGTTATGTATGGAATCCGAATCATGTAAAGAAAAAAATGATTTTGATTCTATTTATGCTAAATTAACTAAGAATTATGAAAATTTTGGTTTTTATCAAGTAGGGCTAATTGTATTGAAATTTGAATCTTCTTATTGTTATATATTTTAGTTCTCAGCTATGTAGTTTTTTATATTCATGTATTATTGACAATCGATAAAGTTAATGTATTTAACTCTTTATCTATATTAACTCTATTCTAATCACAAACATGAGTCTATTACTAGCACGAATTCGAATGATAGAATGCATTAGATTTTAGATTATCAATATGACTGCACATGCGATAAATATTATTCTAACATATATTGCACATTCCTCAATTTTGACATGTTTTATATTTATTATGAGTCTTCCAATACTACAACAAGCAACTAATTATCTAATTAGTAATCAAGTAATTAAGTAATTAAAATTTAATTTTTTCTATTAATTATATTTATTTCTCTCGTATGTGAAAATTTCACACCATTGTACTAGATTCATGTCAATTTTATTTCAAATGAAAGTTTTCAAAAGTATTTTAAATTCTACAAAACTCTATAAAAATATAAAATGAAATTCCATAGAAATTTACGAAAAGACTTTCACTAATTCTATACAAATATATGAAAGATTCACGAAATTCACCTAAGTCATTACTTTAAAAAATACATTAAAGTTTTCAAAAGACCTAAATGAATACACCCCCTTTAATAAATTACAAAAATAATAAAGAAAAATCATCACCCGAATCATGAAATAATAATGCAAGAAATGTTGCTCTTCAAATCTAAGGTAGAATTCTTCAAATTTTTTATGTAATTGATTTCCATTCCTTGCTAGGGCTTGATTTTCTCTCTCAAAAGTGATGAATTGGCCTCTTCTTCTTGATGAATTTGATGATATTATAGTGTATAAAGACGCAAGAGAGAGTTCTGTCCATGTGTAGCCCTTGTTTTGTATTTATAAAAACATAAAAATATGTCAAAATCGTGTCCAATTGGATTACAAAAGAGTTTGAATGGCGAAAGGAAATTGTTGATTCATCTACGAAAATAGCCGGCGCCTTCACAATGCCAAAACTACCACGCGCTTCCCGTTGAGCCAAATAGATCTCAGGTTGGTGAAAAATGGAATCATGTGTTCACTCCAATTTACTTCGATTCATCTTTGAGCACTTTTCGCTATTTTGGTCATAAGTTTCTTTCCTGGTATTCAATTGAGGTAATTCGAAGTGCATGAGTAGAATAACTTAAAGTGCTACAAACTTTATCATATAGAAATTTTCCAATTCAAATGTTAGCCATCCAAAAAATGGGTCTCAAATTGAGACTGAAAGTCTGGAGCATAAGCTGGAAATGGACTTGTCAAAATATTTCGACTATATTCGTTTGACCTCCAGTTGCATCCAGTTGATCATATATGATCTTCAATCATCATTTTATGGTTTGAATTAACTATCGGATGTTTACACTTTGGTCCTCGAAGTTGGGATTTTTTTCATTTTTGTCCATTTTGGTTCGTTTCTTCCAATTCCACCAATTTGCCTTGAATTTTACTTGACAAACAAAATTAACATTTAATTAGTAATAAGTCATCGAAATTTGTTAAAATTAATCTCATTTAATGGCTCAGATAAGTATATAAACACTCCTCAACTCAAATCTTATAAGATTTTCAAGATTTATGGATTTCTTGATTTTGAATAGAATTTCACATAATCATAAGATATTTAACATAATTCTATATTATATGTTTTTGTGGATTCGCATGAATTTCATTGATTCGAAATAGTAAAACTAACTTTTTCTAGTGCTTATTAAATTTATGTGAATGTAAAGAAGCATGTAAATGTTCTTATTTGAAATTAAATAAGTTATTCAAAAGGCAATATGCCCCAGCATACCATTCAAAGAACATTTATTTATTTTTTTATTATTGTTCTGACAATTGGCGTTGAATTATAATTTTTGTAGGATTTGTAAAAAGAACATGCATTGATTTCATGGTCAAGGTGAAAACTCTTGGCGTGGATTAAATGACGAAAGAGTTCCTATCTTGAAATATTTGACGTTATAAATTCTATTTTAAATTGCATTAGGGATGACAATTTGAACTGTTAAAATCGAAAATCATAGTTAATCGAACCGAATGGAACGTAAAAAAACCAAATTAATAGCGCAATGGGAGTGAATATGATATTTGATTTTAATGCACCGATTTGGGGTGGGACGGGTATAGTATTTATGTCGTTGAAAAAAAAATTAATTGGACAATTGGACTTTCCATTATTATTTCTATGACTCTGTCCAGCCCAAAATTTTGGTCCATTATCGACAATGCCGGTCCTGTGCTTTTGGGGGCCTGAGGCGAAGTTAAAAAATTAGGCCCCCTTTCCCCACCAAAAAAAGAAAAAAAAAATTATGCATGCAAAATATATGCGTATTATGGTACCAACTGTTAACTTAATATTCAACTGTAAAACAAAAACAAAAACAAAATAAAATAAAATTATCTACTACTCCAAAATGTATTCTATACTAAAAATGGGGCTCAAACAATTGATCCTACGATTAAATCTAACAAAAGTCAATATAATTCGACAAGAGTGCAATACTAAATGCAATATATAAGCCGACAAGGCTTCAAACATTTTCTATATGTTTAATAGTTTATAAATAAGCAGGGGCAAGCCATTGCTTACCTGAAAAATATGAATTGAGCAAAAATTATGAAATGACACAATGCGGCACTTTGAGAATTCCACCATCACAACTCACAATCCTGAAATCAAAATTTAACAACAACCACGACAACCAATTAATTGTTGAAGATAAATTTAAATTGTATATGAAAGATAAATTTAATAGCAACCAGTAAGTAAATCCCTAAAACGTCTCTGCATTTCTCTCCCACTCCATTCTTCTCTCCATTTGCATGAAGTGGAATATAATTTTCGACCACAAGAAGGATCTTGGCTAAATCCATTCTTGAAGTGGACAAACATGAATACGTGGGAGCTCAAAATCTTTCAATCTCAATACATCATTCTAAAAAGACTCACACAACTAAGGTTCTACATTTCTAGTACCAATCCATGCACTAATATCTCATTAAGAGACATCAAAATCAGTCTATTAACAACATAACAAAGGCTAAATCATATTGCAAAAATATTGTAGAAGGACAGTAGGACTAAGGGAGTGCATTGCAATCTGTGCATTCTATCCTGCATAAGTACTTTGACTTGGTCGCTGTTTATATTTATAGATGCATATGATAACAATGCATAAATAAACCACCAAACATATAAGCAGATGGAGCATGGGAGAAAGCCATAGTTGGATGGTGCACTAAAGATATGCTAGTGGATCATCACAATCATCATAAGTGCAAGAAAGTGCATAAGAAGCTTTGAAAATGTAATCTAATCATACCTAGTCTTTTGCATTTTTGAAAGCTGCTTTACAACATATTCGCACAACTGCTCAATAAAATCATAGCATGACAAGAGGCTAAGTCCAGCGAGAAATTCTTCATTCTGTTTTGCAGGTGATAACAAAAAACACCAGTGTAAGGATAAATTCCAGTGTGAAACATCTACCATAGGTTAATTAATGTTTGTAGATGTTATGGATTGATAAGAAAGCAAAGAAGACATTCAAGGGATATGCCAACAAAATGCTCATAGATACAAAAGAGAACTTTTAGTGAAGGATTTTCGTTTTTAAATAGGAACCAGATCTGTGTGCAATACTTGAGCTGATTGAATGAACATTACAGTCCATATCACAATCTCGTTCAAGTAGAATCAGATATCAATAAAAATTCAAAGTTTGTTTATTATATGATGGAGAACTTAAAAAAGAAACAGAAGAAGAGAGCTGAAGGGAAATTTTAATGTAAATCAGTAGTCCCTGAAATTGAAAAATCGTAGCTTCAAATTTAACTTAATGACAACACTTTGCGCTATGGACATATCTGTTTCGACTTTGAATTCTCACATCATTGGAAATCTTTTTTCATTGAGTCAGTGAGATAAAGAGAAATGGATGAGCTTCATTTCACATCAATACACTATAAAATTTTGAACTATTGAGAATTGGTCAATCAAACACCAAATAATATATCTTTTTTTTCCCTTTAAATTCTCAAAAAATCCAGTTCAAGCTTGTACTGCAAAGAAGGGTAAAATTAAATTTTCTATAAGCTCAACCAAACAGATATGATAATAACAATCAACTCAAGAAGAACACTCAAATCGCAGCACAAATAATTTCAAAAATATAAAGGCGGAAAAATAAAACCAAAACGGGAACTAGATTTATACCCTTCCAATTTCCATAGGCGTTAATATCTAATCCATTAGAAAGCAATTTCGCCAGATCTTCTTTCAGAAACCTCTACTTCGCCTCCGCTCTTCGCCGCACCACTTCAATCCTTGTCCGAGTCGCTTTAATTAGCGATTTACTACATTTCAGTTCAAGTATAAAAAAAAAGTTAAAAATAAAAATTGAAGCATGTATATAGACAAAGAAAGACTCGAGTGGTGAAGTCGCCATAGGTGGTCCGGTGGAGTAGAGAGGCGATGAAATGAGGCCCTCTGGGGTTTCTACCTTTAATTGAAAAAAAATGAAAAAAAAAATATTGGGCCATATAAATAAGGCCCCCTTCGGCTTTGGGCCCTGAGGCGCAGGCCTCAACCGCCTCGCCTCAGGACCGGCCCTGATTATCGATCCGTTGAGTTTAACCTAACCCAGTAACCCTACACCCTGCTGCACAAATATTAAACATATATGGAAATAATTTGTTAAATTTGAATTTTGCATTTGAAAATTGGGACATTGTTTGCATTTTCATTTGGGATATTTTTTGCTAAATTGGCTTAGTATTGTGTTTTTGTTTTCATTGGCTTTTTTTTTTTTTCCATAAATTGGTTTTTTTTTTTTTCAATTTGATGACTGGACCTATTAAAAATAATTTAGTTTCATGGTTATTAATCGTCCAAACCGAACCAACTTACATGGTTATGTTGCGGTTATGGTATAATAAAAAAATTGGTGGTTTGGTGATAGTCTTGACCGAACCGACCCGAACAATTGTCAACCCTAATCAATTTAGAATTCCACTCAAATCTATTAAAATCTTTCCAATTAAATGAAATCCCTGGATTATTTGGATTGCCTGAATTTATAAAAATTTTAGAAAAAATTAAGTTGGAGACCATTGAAATTAAATAAATTTTTAATAT
Organism: Olea europaea var. sylvestris; assembly: GCF_002742605.1. Classification (NCBI taxonomy): domain Eukaryota; kingdom Viridiplantae; phylum Streptophyta; class Magnoliopsida; order Lamiales; family Oleaceae; genus Olea; species Olea europaea. Next base: position 78,901 of record NW_019232868.1, on the reverse strand, counting down.
TCATTAAAGGGTGTCTTTAACTCAAATTTTAATGTATTTTAAAAGTTTATATAAAAAATTACGAGGATGCTTGTTTCTTTATGATTTTAACTAGCTGTGCCAACAACGGGATTGGTTTTAACTAATAAACTTGTTTATTAGTGAATGATAATTGTATCTCTGCAATTTTTGAAATTATAATCGTTATATTCATAATTCTTCCCTATAAATATAGGGTTTTAATTCTTAATAAAACACACACAAATTTATTAACTTTTATTCTCTCTTTTCATAACATATTATCATTACGACAGCTTTATTTTCCAAAGTTTATTTGTATTTCAAGGTCTAATATTCTTGGTAAAAAAAACAATGAGAGAGAGAGAGAGAGAGAGAAGGCAAAATGAAATCTTGGCTCCTTACTCCTCTTTCTTTTCTTCTTCTTCCTCTTCTTCATCATCATCAATCAATCTCTCCTCGAATTTATTTTTCTCTTATTCCGCACAATCGTATAGCATCTTCCTCTTCCATCCAGTGGCGGAGGCAGGTACTCGCCAGCTAGGGCAGCCGCCCTAGCTAGATCCGCCGGGAACAATTTTTTTTTTTTGGCAACAGCTAAATAATTTATATTATATAACTGATAATTCATTTTATGTTCAAACACTCCATGTAGCTGAGTTGGTTGGAGCCACCATAATCAAATTGGAGCTCACGGGTTCAAAACTCTGTCTGAGAAATTTGTATTGCAAATTTTCTAATTCAACAATTTTTACCAAAAATAGTGCAAAGGAAGCGATTCAAACCTAGAACCTTCTTTAAGATTGTTGAGGACTTAACCACTATGGCATCTTCTCAGACCTGACACTCAATGTAACAAAATTTTATATGTTCTTTAAAAAAATTAATGCAATTAAAATGATTCAAACCCTTTCTCTTCTTTTGGATTATGCAAAGCTTGACCACGGGGGGCAGTATTGGATTTTGTTAACTTTTATCACAAAATTAATATATCATCATTTTTAGCAAAATAATTGTTATATTTTATTGCGACCAACGAATTGCGACCAACGAAAACGGTCAACCACCGCCCGTGCTCACTCAAAATGTTGGATTCGCCCCCGCTTCCATCCCTGAAATTATAGATATATCCAGTCCCCATTTGACTTGTATTGACACCAACCGAACCTAGCTCGAAAATTCATGCAAAATGAAAACTTTTCAAATTCCCATCTCATAAAACCCAACTTTAACCCAAACCATGTCATAGAAACTCTTTTCAAAACAAAATGATCTTCTTAAAAAAAAAAGGTCTTTGAATGTAATTAGTGCCAAATAATTTACTAACTCGGGAACATAAATGATAAAAGGCGCAGGTTTATCCTCTCCCAGTTTAATTATGTTTTCTCCTTTTGAAATTCAGCTATTGGAGTACTTCAAATGGGCACAGAAGCAGAGGGGTTTTGTGAGCGGAAATGTGGTTCCTTTCTCTTGCTGTACATTCTGGTAAGTTCTAGAAGCCATAACGGTATAGTTAGGAATTTGCTTAACCATTATGCGTTTATTAATTCTGTTCCCTCAGCTGTTATTCTTGTTGATCGCGTAATTGATTTTGCAGAGAGATTTGATTTTCGATTAGATGCATGGGTTTTTAATTACTTGTTAAATGGATATGTTAGAGCAAGGAGATATGCAAATTTGATTACTTGTGATTCGATTTTTTTATATTAAACTTAGTTGGCCATTACACAAGCAGGTAGTTATTTTTCATTCATGATTTCATAATTATGATATTATAAGTTGATTAATCAATTAAATAGTTCAATTTATTTCACCATTGATTAGTCCAATCAGTCTTTAGATGCTCTTTTATATTCTTAGATTGATATGTATCATACTATTGCTCTCAAAGAAGTGTAGTACTCCAGATATTAACATTTCACTAGAAAACACATTCTTGAAGAGTAAATGTTTCTAAATAATAATTTGTTGGTGGTCCTAAAGTAACACAATATTATTAATAATATTAATTGCTTTAGAAGATCATAATATTGTAATTTCAATATTTCAGCAGAATATTGGTTGATTTTTGGGTAAAAGCATAAATTAAATTACTCTATTTCTTTACGTCTTCATTCTTTTGCATACATATTAATATATTGATGTTCTAGCCTCTCTTGATTTATCTTTTCTTTTTTCGTCTTTGAAACTTGAAAAATATTATTATTGGGGGTAAAAATGTGTTACAGTTAGTTGGTTAGTGTTAAAAATAAGTGTGTGTAAATTTTTGAGAAATTCATTTGTAAATATGACAGATATTCGTAATCTAGTTAAAAAATTGTCTTGTTTATAAAGAATAAAAGTTTGAGGTAAAAACTAAAGGAAACTAATGAACAAACAATTGATTACCACGTAATAAGAAGTAATATATTAAATTTAATAATAACACAGCCAATAGTAAGTTTGTTGTTATTTACATGCTTAGCATCCTCTTTGAAGTTCAAATTTCCAATTGTCCTAATGCATTTCATGTCTTTGGCATAAAGCACGCAGTTGACTTGTCGATTACATTCATCAAGATAACTTTCAAGTACGGCATAACTGCATAATAGTATTTCTAGAAGTGGTTTTATTAGTACAATTTAACAGACTTAGTATACAAGTAAAGCAAAATAACAACATGAAATCTAGCCAAGTTAGAAACCATGCAGCAATCTGCAAGATCAAGATATTCAATCGGCTTTAAGAAAATAAGAGTGTCTATAAAATGAACCAAACTAATGACTAATGATCAATATAATCCAGATTCTGGATTTTTATCAAGTCTTGTTGGAAAAGTCACTACAATAAAATTCAGCTTGGCATATCTACATTTCAATAGATAAGAAGGTATCGCCATTTCAAAATCAATGAAAAAAATGCAAGCTATAACCACCTAAAATATTTGGAGTCAATCCCCAAATTTTAGTAATCCTCTAACACGTGATGTGTTGGCTTTGTTTTCTGACCATGCAAACACCATGGTATTTGCCAGTTCCTAAGACGGTCAATTATTGACACGAGGAAATGTGTTTTGAATCAATGAGAAAAACAACTGCCATCCTCTGACAAAGATAATTTAAGTGAATGTAGTTATGAGTCGAGATTCACACGTACAATCTTACCTACTCGAAATGAGAACTATCCCAAAGCCTCTATGAAGAGCATTGACTTGATATTTGCCTGTATAATGAAAGATTTTTTTTAGAAGCAACTAATGTTAAATAACACAACCAATGTTATTTAATATTTTTCTTTTGAGTAATGCCATTCATCACCATTGGTATTAAGCACCAATATAGGTGGTAATTATATGAAATTACATGATAGATTCATTTAAGTGTAAAGTCACATGATTCATTTAATTGTACATATAAAGTATAATCACCTAAATCGGTAACCTAATACGATTGGAACTAAATAATATTATTCTTTTCTTTATTTACAGGAGGGTTGGGGGGAATGTCGAGGCAAATTAAGATGAATGTGGTGATGGGGTGGGATTTATAAGGAAGATAAGGAAATATCTTCCTTTTTAATTTCTTTTAATTTTATTATTTTAGGAGAAAAAAATATAGAGTCATCATTTTACCATCTTTAAAAATGATCATATGTATGACTTTTGGTCAATTAATGATCGTTTGACAAAATCCGTCCAAAAGTATATGTTGACAGGTTTGAGATATAGTTGTTAGGATTTTAAGGTTTGAGAACCGGTAGCATGTTTTTGAAAGGTTTGAGATCTCTATTGCAATATTCCCTTCACCAAATATGATTTTTGTGTCCTTTTTTTTTTTTTTTTTAAATGGTGGTGCTTGCTGCTGGTCACTATGGTGTGAATACGGTATAGAAAAACGATGGTTCAAATGAGGTGTGGAAGATAAAAGCGTATATTAGAGGTAGGTTGAGTTAGGTGGTGGATGCGGTTTGTGTTTTTTGACCATGATGATAGAGATGGCAATGATGATGCCTATGGTCAAGGCGGCATGTGTGGCGCTAAAGACATCTCCAATGGCTATATCAAATATGGTGTAAGTTTTACATCAAATTTGGTACAATTTCGTGTAACCTCTTCAATTGTTACATCAAATCAATAGTATTTCCTATATTTTCTTATTATTTAATTCTCAACAATCAATTTATTTTAAATTATTTAATTAGAAATAGTTAAATTAAAATTTAAACTAAAATATTTCATTTATTAATAAATTAAGAAAAAAATAAATAGAAAAATTATTTATAAATAAAAAATTAAACATTTATTACTAAAATCATTTAAATATAAAAGGATATAGAAGCAACAACAATTTGTTGTAATAGAAAACGAAGGGTAAAATGGAAATAATGAATCACATAAAATTTGGTGCAAGTGTAACACTATTCGTTACTGTTTTTACACCAGATTTGGTGTGCTATTGGAGTAGTATTTTACACCATCAAATTTGGTGTACCATTGGAGATGGTCAAGGGTTTGGTTGGTTAGAGGTGTTGAAGAAAATGAAGATTTCTTAATGATTTTCATTTTTTTCTCAATTCAATTTTTTATTTTTTTTATTTGATGATTTTAATTGCTTTTAAGTATGAAAAAAAGGGGTAGAATGTCGATTTTCCCATCTTAAAATAGTCATGACATCCATTCAAAGGTTGAATTAACGGAATATTGGATGAATTCATTCCAAGGTCCTTCGGCCACTTACACCATAGGTTAGAGACCGTGGTGCAAAAAATGAAAGGGCAGGGAATATTTGCACTTCTAAAAAATTTTGGAGACCCCAAGTGCAATTTTCCCATTTTTATATGGGAAAATGAAGAAAATATTGTACATGTCTCCCTTCAAAACAAAACTCGATAAGTCTCTCATATTTATTTTCAATCACACATTTACACGAAATGATATTTTGCACATAAACAAAAAGAATTTTCTTGCTTGTTAACATCACATTTTTCAAAAATCACTATTTAAAACATCATTTTTCTTTTCACCAATGGCCATCAAACATGGAATAAAGGCTATGTTTAGTTAGAATCTAAAGCAATTCAAATGAGTCAAATATCACAACTTAGATATTTGGATTTTAATTATGATATCATATTTAGTTTATAAAAATTTTCTTTTTTACATAAGTTCTACGAACTCATTTTATTTTATAAGTTCTCTCTTTTTACATAAGTCCTATTATGTACCAAAAAGTCAAGAATATTGTGCCCCTAGATACCTTGTTTGTACACTGATTAGTGGAATAAAATGAATTCTGTAAGATTGATTCGAAATGTGTTTATTATTAGAATTAAGCTTCGTTGTTAGATGAATTTAACATCTTTTTTGACAGTAGAAGATGTGTAAAAAATGATTGGATGGCATTGTTGATTATTTTTTAAATAATCCAATGAAATTCTGCAACGTGACATTTCTGTCATCCAATATGTTAGTGTAGCATGGTCGTTATAATTAAAACGCTTTCAATGTCAAACCATCTTAAACAAATGGACTTGATTAGATTGTTTAAGAAATCAGTATAAAATTAGAATGAATAGTACTATATATATAGAGAGAATGAGTTTAGATAGAATAAGATAAGATAGTTTAAATAACATCCTTTCGAATTAAAAAATAAAAAAGCATTATCTACTTTAATACTTGATGAGTGTATCTCACTTAATTAGCTGTTTTGAGAGTTTTATAGAACATATTTATGTGCATTTTGATGTTATTATATAGGTTTATTGAAATGAAAAAAAAAAATTTACAAAAAATGAAAGAAAAGGAGAGGAAAGAGTCAGAAAACGAGGTGCTACAATGCCCAGTGATGTAGTACGGAAGAAGTAGAATGTATGGATTGCAATGCTTGTAAGATACGACATAAGCAGAATGTGTGGTGTTGCAGTACCACACAATGGCACCAAGACACAACCAAGATTTTATGAGTTTCGGGAGAAATCATAGATGATATGAAACTTGTTCCATCTAAGAACCACGATATTGATAAATCTTGATTTTAATTTGCAATAGAGCTATTAGAATTAATTTCTAGTATTAATTTTTACTCAACACTCAAGAGGGGAGAATTACATTAGAGTTCTTGCTTATAAACATTGAAAATTGATTAGAGATAACTAGGGTTTTGAAAATCATCTTTGATAGTTGGGTGAAATCATACTAGGGGCTTTCTTATATTGATTAATTCGTATAACTTACATTTCACCGAGTTTATCACAATCATCCCTAGTTTAGATAAAAGATTGATTCTGAAATTCATTCATCCATATAAAATAGAGGCTACACATTTATAGTAATTAGGATGAAATTAAATTACAATCATTGCGGTTCGACTTTTTTTAACTCCATTCATAATATAAAACTTGACATTATACACTACAGTGTAATTTACATTGTAGAAAATGAGTAACAAGTTTTTGGCACCATTGTCAGGGATTGATATATTTGATTTTTACTGATATTATTACCCATTAGCTTTTGTTTGAATCTATATTTCTGTACTTTTAAATAGTTTGCATAGTTCTTGTTTCAGGTTTACGTGAAGATCTAGGAATCTTGAGCTATTACTTATTGATCCCGAACAAGAATGCATTTTCCATTTTCAAGGGGGCTTGTAAAGAAACAAATATGAAACAATGGCAGGATAGGAAGCATAGGCAGCTAACCAATAGCTAGCTATAAGTGTTAGGCCAATTGTAAATGACAACTACTGCAAGATTGCACGCTTAGAAGTGGCTGAAAATAACTTCAAACTAGAGCCAGGATTAACACATATAGTGCAACAGAATCAATTTAGGGGATCTCCAACAGTTAATCCATATCCTTATCTTGGTTCTTTTTTTTTGAGATCTTCGATAACATGAAGATGAACAACGATACTAAAGATGCCATCAGACTCCATCAATATTCCTTCTCCTTGAGGGATAAAGTTAAAGTATGGTTTCGATCATTATCATATAGATCCATCATAACTTGGGAGAGGTTACCTTAGAAATTCCTCACTAAATTTTTTCTCCCTTCCAAGATGGCTCAATTACAGAGTAAAATTGTACAACTTAGATAAGTAGACTTAGAGCCATTCTATGAGGCTCGGGAATGATTTAAAGATCTACTTAGAAAATACACTCAGCACGGTTATCAAAATTGGATGCAAATTGAAATCTTCTACAATGAGTTGAATTGTCAAACAATGAGAGTGGCTAATGCTGCCACAAGAGGTACTTTGATGTCCAAGACTGCAAATGTTCATTGCTTTTTGCTGAATGAAATAGCCACCAATATCTACCAATGGCCAACTGAGCGTTCAAGTGCAAAGAAAGTTGCTAGATTTTATGAAATAAATCTTATTACAACCTTTGCAGCTCAGATGTCTTCACTCATAAAACAAATAGATGTATTAACTTCACATATGACTAAGCAGAAAGCAACTTCTACTATTGTCATTTCTACTTTCATGCCAGGAGACTGAGATGGATAACGAGCAGGTTCAGTTTGTGAATGGCCGAAACTTCAACCAAAGAGGAAACTACTCAGCAAATAACTATCATCTAGGGTTATAGAGTCATGAGAATATGTCTTATGGTAAAATTAAGAATGTACTGCAACATCCACCTGGGTTCAATAATCAGGCTTCCGAAGAAATGCCATCATTCAAGAATATTTTGGGAACTTTTATTTTAGAGACTAGGGCGAGGTTCAACAAGGATGAGTCAAGACTCAACAAAATCAAAACTCACATGACCAACATGGGGGGCCACAATGAAGAATCTAGAGGTACAAAGTAGTCAATTAGCAACTACCATAAATTTTCAGCAACAAGGAAAGTTTCCCAGTGACATCGAGGTCAACCCCAATGGAACATTGCTATACAATCACAATAAAGAGTGGAAAATAAGTTGAAGAGAGTAAGCCTAAAGAGGCTATGATTCCTACTCTCGATCTAAACATATTGAAGATAAGATGGCTAAAGAGCAGAAGATTGAGGCAGAGACTACAAAGAAAGACTATAACCCTAACTCAATTTTATTTCCAAACAATCTACTGATCTTGAAGCAACAACTGCCATATCTACAGAGATTCTTGAAAAATGAAAATACAAAATTCTTAGAAGTCTTCAAGAAGATCCACTTCAACATTCCTTTTGCAGATACATGGGCGCAAATACCAAAATATGCTAAGTTCCTGAAGGTGATGTCAAAAACAAGGAAGATAGAGGTATTTGAGAATGTAAAATTGACGGAAGAGTGTAGCGCAATTTTCCAAAAAAATCTCCCTCAAAAATTGAAGGATCCGAGCAGCTTTACAATTCCATGCACAATTGACGAGTCTACCATTGATAAGGCCTTGTGTGATCTAGGGGCTAGCATCAATCTATTGCCCCTCTCATTGCTTAACAAATTGGGACTTGAAGAATTGAATCTGACTACCATCACCTTGGGATTAGCTAATAGATCCATCGCATATGCAAGAGGCATTATTGAAGATGTATGGGTGAGGGTAGACAAATTCATTTTTTCGATGTACTTTGTGGTGTTAGATATGGGAGAACAAGAAGTACCATTGATTCTTGGTTGGCCTTTCTTGGCAACTGGAAGAACGTGTACATGGAGGAACATTGACATTGCGGGCCAATGGAGAGCAACTAATATTCAACATATATCAAGCAAAGAAAGCCCTAAAAAGTCAACACTTACCATATGATCAAATCAATTGATACAGTAGAGAGTGAACATTTCAAAAGAGAATTGTACCATGACCTTCTTGAGCAGTGCATGGCAACTAGTTACTTAGAGATTGATACATCTACTACTGGAAGCTACACAGGGACCAATAAAATGGTGGATTTCACCTTAGCTTAAGAAATCGGTTCACCCATCATAAAAAGGAACTACATTGAAGAACCTTTGAAACCTCACAACATTATCAAATCAAAAGAGCATTTGAAGGCTATACTGGAGCTTGTTCGCTAAAAGTATACAACACAAGTGTACAGGTCATATTCAAGTAATAAAGTAGACATTTTGAGTCCGGATAGTCGATCCCTTGAGGAATGTATACTTTCAATTACATAACCTTAATTAATTTAATTTTAATAATAAAAATAAACTCACATATTTAAATATGCTTTTGAAATAAGGAAATTAACTAAAAACCCACAAAATATAAAAATATAAAAATCTTGGAAATATTGGAAGCAAACGTGGTTGAGATTCATGATTTCGCTTAACCGTCGCCTAATTAATTTTTTCATGAGCTAATTAACTAATTATTTATTTACGATGTTAGACTTAATTTTCCAATTTTAGCTAATGACCTCTTTCGAGTGAAATTAACCTTAATCAATTGGTTTAACATACTATAACTCTATGTTGATTAAAACCAAATAATCGCATTAAATATTTGTGAAAATAGCTCATTGGGTTACCTAAGGCTAGGGGTATATCTCTATCCCCTACACAAAACTAGAGTTTCTACTGTTTTGTCTAAAATGAACAATATTGTCCTAAACAATGTAAAATCACTAAACACAATGAAAATGTAATAAATACAATGTAGAAACGCATGAAAATAAGCAAATTAATATCAAATGACAAATATTAAAATTAATCAAAGCTAGATTAAACTACAACCATAAATCCCAAAATAAATAACTTAGCTCATTTTATACAAATGATAAAAAAGAAAATATTTTATACAATACATTGCAAGTTGGACAAAATAATTGCCAAAATACAAAGAATAAATAAAATCCCTATATTTTTTTAGTTTGTTTTTTATTTCCCCACAACTTTGCGAAATCCTTAATTGAATTTCTTTTGTGCTCTATGTTTGATCTCCAAAATACCAAGAAAAAGAAAAGAAAGGAAGAGAAAAGAAAGAAGAAAGGAAACAAAAAAAAAAAGATAAAAGAAAAGGAAAAGAAGAAGAACAAGCGGATGATGGCTGAAGAAGCAAAATAATCATCCCCAGCAAAGAGCCCAATTCTAGGGGTTTTAATATCAAAACCTAGAAAAATTGCACCATTGGTCTCTAAAGTGGTGCCGTGGCTCCCTATAAGTGGCGCTGCAGCGCCACAGCGCTGACAGAGCCGCGGCTTCGCTATGTAGCGTTGCGATGCCATTTACATTTTCAATTTTTTTTACAGCTAAGGTCTTTCCATATTTGCACACTAGGTCCCCTCAACTTTGAACTTGTACAATTTGGTCCTCAAATTTTAACTTTTCTTTCAATTATGCCCTCTAAAAATTGCTTCAAGAGGTCTCCAAATTTTGGCATCTGTGCACTTTTGTCCCCAACTTCACAATTTTATACACTTTTAGTCCATTTTCCTCTTTTTTACCTTGTTCTCATTCAATGGGTATTTTTGGCCTACAAAAGCATATGTTACCTAATTGTGAGTAGAATTTCATTCATTTTATCAATAATAAACAAATTTAGATATTAAATAAGTGTGTAAAAACACACTTATCAGAGCTGAAACTACCTCATAATCCTACTGGCCATACCACATTGAAGAGGAGTTTAGAGCTAAAGATCAAGTTTGCAAACATGAGAGAAGTGCCAACTTAGACCCAACATAGGCACTTCGATTATGTCAAGCTAATAATGTTAAAGAATCACTTCTTAGGAGGCATACTCTACCTCTTTTTTCTTTTTCTTTTTTTCTTTTTAGTAATAGTGTAAAATTTTAGCTAGTAAAGAGTTTATATTTTTATATAGGAAATCTCAAGTTCAGGAGAGAAGATAGAAGAAGAATCTATCAAATCTAGTATCATAGCACCATAATATCATTGGCAATACAACAATGCAGGGAAGCTCTCCCCATTTTTCTCTAATTTCACATTGTGAACAATGTTTAGTTTAAGTTTGAGGTTGAAATATAAGTTGGCTAATTTTTTTTTTTTGGCTGTTTAAAAAAATAGTTGTTTTTACATGCTTGTATGAGTTAGATAACTTTATCAGCGTTGATGTATACCTATGTAGGCGAATTGATTGTAGCATTGTACATGAATGGATTGATCCATGTTTGTAAGTTGAAATAGAAGCTTGGATGCTAAATCCAAACAACCACTAAATATTATTATATCCTTAAACCAAATTTAGAATAGTTTGGGCGGTTGAGCTATTCTATGAAAACTTGGAGATAAATTGGATTCCACGTATGCTAAATTTTGTGTGGATTGTCTGAGACCAATAGGATGAAAATTGGGCGAAAACTTGAGCGTAAGTGTATAATAAGAGGCATTGTACTAATCACTATATAAAAGGGGAAAAATGTGTCTTATTGTGAAGTTACCCTAAAGGATCCTAATGAGGACAACTATAATAATCTTATCATGAAACATTTCTTTGTAGCCATTATGATTCAAGTAATTAAGCTCGACAGTGCTTAAAACATGATGTCATAAAGTCATCTGACTTGGGAATTATCAGTTTAAAACTTGCTATAAAGTCATCTAGAAAGCTTAATGCAGAGATGTCAACATAGAAGATTAATTAAATAATTTATATATATCTGAAAAAGCAAGTGCATGAAACAAATGACGTGCCACATGATATGATCCAAGAAACGAACACAATTAAGGTCAAAGATCCTTTGATTGTTGGAAAAGGGCCGATGACTCAATCACGAGCAAAGAGGATCAAAGAAGTGATGGATCACCTATTCAAACTACTATAGATGAAACATTGATCTTGGAAAGCTAATCAACAAGTTTCGTGTTGGACCGGGAAGGAGAAACAAGGTGGAGCAACTTAATTCAAGCGATGAACGAAGACCTTGGAGGGATCAACTATATGACCGCATAGTTGATTAGGGGCATGGGTCACATGCCTATATGCAGCAAGTCTGGCTGCATATTTTGAAGACTATGCAACTACACCTAACATAACTATGCTGTCGTATAAACATAACCGACACACGAAAATTTTCAAATTTCGCGAATTTCCTAATTATGTTAGAATTCTATTTTTTTAGTAGCTTTTGTAATCGTTAGGACTTTTATTTCGTGAGAACTAGGTTTTTACTATGGGTTTCCTATAAATAGAACCTATTATTTCATTGTAAAGAACAACTTTTATCATATATTCAATTAAAAGGCAAATTGCTTTTATCTTGTTCTTCATTGAATTAATTTACCGAACTTATCAAGATTTTACTTCTTATGGCATTCAAATAAGCCGGATGAGATTCTCAAGTCTTATGATCGTGAGGTCAACATATTGTTGGCATTTTGTTGGTTGTTTGGTTCAATATTTTTTTAATCAAACTTAAAACTTTGATTTATTGGATTTCTTGAGTTATGATTCAATTTCATGTGGGTTTCGTAACTTCAATTGCTATGTAGGTTTACCTCAATTGGTATCGGAGCTTAGGCTCCAAAAATCATGGTTATATCCTTTTTTTTTTGTTGAGTATTCGTTTTCCTTTTCTTCATGTTCTTCGCGTTCTTCGTCTTTTTTAGTCTTTAATACATAAAAGTTCCAAAAAAAATTTGAAAGACATTTTTGTGCTCTCATTTAGCATCCAATTCAATTTCCATTTGTTTTATTGGTTTCATAGTTAAATTTTTGCGCAAAAAAGAATCCAAAAAATCCAAAAAAGAATAAAAAAATTACCAGCAGCATTTATTTTCATCTATTTTGAATCAAAACAGGGCTATATACATATACATATATATTTACAGTCATATCCAACCTAAAATTCAAGAACCACTTTCTTGAATTAAAAGTTCCCATTCAAAAGTGCCTAGTTCTTTTTGCTTCTTTATTTTGTTTCTTTCTAGAGTCTTTTAAAGTTATAATCTCACTCACATCCTAGTTTGAATTCTTCGAGAATAAGGCCTGGTCGAGTCTGAATTAGTTCTTTGAAGCATTTGAGCGAAAGCATTGATTGGAAAGTGGTGAGACTAATAGAGGAAAAAAAACCAATTTGAGTAATACATAAGCGTATACACGTGAGGCATATATTACTTTAGATTTAGGGTGTCAGAACGAGATGATTCAACATTAAGCAGGAACAACAATCAAGTCAACGTGTCGGAAGAGTTGATACGACGATTTGAAATGTTGTTTGAAGATGTGAGTGATAGGTTGCATAGGCGGGAGGCGAGGATGAAAAGTTAAGACCCATTGCTTGTCAACTAAAGTAGGGGAGTTCCCAATACAACGAGGTAAGGTAGGTGGGAGCTTAGAATAGAGAATCATAGTGATTGTAACACGGGTGGTGGAATGGATTCGGATGTGATAGTGGATGCCGAGTTCAAGAAAGTGAGGGATAGATGAGTTAGACATGAAAGGAGGGGTAGAGAACCTATAGGAGATGGGGTTGATGGTAGTATGGGCAACATAAAAATGAAAATTCATTCATTTAAAGGAATGAGTGATTTGGAGGCCTACTTGGAGTGGAAAAATAAAGTCGAATTAATATTTGATTGCCACAACTACTCGGAGGAAAAAAAGGTAAATATTGCAGTACTTGAGTTCACTGATTACACTAGTACTTGGCGGGATCAAGTAGAAACATCTAGGAGGAGAAATCATAAGAGGCCAATTAACACATGGAAAGAGTTGAAGACTATCATGAGGAAGAGATTCGTGCCTAATTATTACTATAGGGAACTTCATCAAAAACTACAAAGTCTCTACCAACGGTCTAGGATTGTGAAGGACTATCAAAGGGCGATGGAGATATTGATGATTAGAATGAATGTTTTTGAATAGCTTGAATAGGAAAATAGCTAATGTAGTGGAGTTGCAATATTATGTAAAGTTGAAGGACATGCTACATGTGGCAGTCAAGGTAGAGAGACAATTGAAGAGAAAGGGGACAGCGAAGTTCTTTGAGTTCTAATACATCTTGAAAATCGAAGTGGATTATAATAAGGGAGATGGGTTGTTTCGAAGAGCAAAGCTGAACCATCGAAAGGAAAAGAGTAAAGTGCTTGCAAAGTTACATCCAAAGTGGAATCCCACCCATCTAGGAGTCAAGACATCAATGCTTTAGGTGTTTGGGGTTAGGGCGTATTGCTTCTCAGTGTCCCAACAATAGGATAATGATTTTGCGAGACAATGGATAAGCGATGAGCAAAAGTAAGGATAACTATGATGACATGCTGAAATTAAAAGAGACTAGTGATGGTGAAAAAGGTGGGGTATGTAGTGGGTGAGCTATTGGTTATGAGGCGAGTTCTTAGTGCTCAAATCAAGGCTTATGACTTGGAGCAGCAAAGAAAGAACATATTACATTCAAGGTACATCAACAACAAAATATATAGCCTAATTATTGATGGGGGTAGTTGTACTAATGTAGCTAGCACTACATTTATTGAAATTTTGAGATAACCTTGTTAAAACATTCTAAACCTTATAGGCTTCAATAGTTGAACGAATGTGGAGAAGTTAAAGTAAATAAGAGGCTGTTGGTGAGCTTTTCAATTGGTAGCTATTATGATGATGTGTGATGTAGTTCCTATGCACATCGTGTACATTTTGTTGGCTGGGCCATGACAATATGATAGGAATGTGATACATGATGGTTACAAAAATAGGTATAGCTTTCAGGAAATCTATTACCATTGCGCCATTAACACCGGCACAAATGTATGAGGATCAAATTAAATTGAAAAATGAGGAAGAGAGATGGAGAGCAAGAGAGAAAATAGTGAGTTGTCTAGTAGTGAGAAAAAAGAGTAGAGCCACAAGAGCGAAAAGGAAAAGAGTCTTTCGAGAAGAGAGGAAAGTCGAAAGTAAATTTCTTTGCAAAAGAAATTGAGTTGAAGAGGGCAATAGTTGAGAGTCGACTAATGGTCTTGTTGGTCTACAAGGAGTCACTCCTCAATTTTGAGGAATTTAACATACCCCTCTCTATATTGGCTACTTCTTTGTTGCAGGAATTCAAAGACGTGTTTCTGAAGGATATGCCAGTAGGTTACCACCCATTCGAGATATCAACCTTTAAATTGACTTCGAGGTTGTCATTCTAAACCTGTCGGCTTACCAAAGTAATCCGGAAGAGACCAAGGAATTTCAAAAGCAAATGGAGGAATTGATTAGCAAAATGTATGTGAGGGAAATTATGAGTCTGCACCGTACCAGTACTACAAGTGCCAAAGAAAGATGGAACCGTGTAGAATGCAGGGCCATCAACAATATAAAGGTAAAGTATCTTCATCCGATTCCTAGTTTAGATAAAATGTTGGATGAATTACATGGCTCATGCATATTTAGTAAAATTGATTTTAAGAGTTGTTATGACGAAATCAATATGAGAGAAGGAGATGAGTGAAAAATTGCATTTAAAATGAGTGAAAAATTGCATTTAAAACTAAATATGAATTGTATGAATGGTTAGTTATGTCATTTCGACTTACTAATGCACCTAGCACATTTATGCGATTAATGAATCATGTTTTGTATGCATTCATAGGTAAATTCATAGTAATTTATTTCAATGATATCTTGATTTATAGTAAGGACTTAAATGAGCATATAGGGCATTTAAGATGTGTGTTTATGTGGTCTTAAGACAAGAATAATTTTATGCGAGCTTTAAAAGTGTACATTTTGTATGGAAAAAGTTTTCTTTCTTAGGTATGTGGTTAGTGCAAAATGGATAGAAGTAGATGAGAAAATCAAAGCTATTAAGGAATGACTAACACATAAAAGTGTAATTAAGGTAAGAAGTTTCCAAGGTTTGACTAGTTTTTGTAGGCATTTTGTTAAAGACTTTTGCAAAATTGCCACACCACTCATAGAATTAGTAAAGAAAAGTGCAGAATTTTATTGGGACATTGAGCAAGAACATGCATTTAACATTATTAAAGATAGGTTGTATAAGGCACCAGCTTTATTGCTTCCTAGCTTTGACAAAACTTTTGAGATTGAATGTGATACCTTAGCGATTGAAATTGGAGCTGTTTTAATACAGGATAGAAAATCGATAACTTATTTCAGTGAGAAACTCAATAGGACAGCTCTCAATTATCCTACATATAATAAGGAGTTGTATGTACTTGTTTGAGCTTTGGAGCCATAGCCGCACTACTTATGGCCAAAGGAGTTCGTGATTCACATTGATCACGAGTCCTTGAAACATTTGAGAGGTAACGGTAAGCTAAATTGCTTGGATTTGACTACGTTAAGGACTTTTATGCTAATGACCTGGATTTTTCTATCAAATACGAGTCATGTGAAAAGGGGCTGTGGATGGGTTCTTTAATTATGATGGTTATCTATTTTGGGAAAATAGATTGTGTGTTTCTCATTGTTCAATAAGAGAGTTATTAGTGAGGGAAGTATATAATGGGGGCTTAATGGGACATTTGCGGTAAAGAAGACCTTAGAGATGCTAGGTGAGCATTTTTATTGGCCTAGGATGAAAATTGATGTTGATCGAATTTGTAGTAGATGCATCACATCACTCATAAAAAAGGCTAAGTCTAATGTTTTACCTGTTCCTAGTGAGCCTTGGATTGATAGTTCTATATTATATTGGGTTTACTTAGGACTAAGAAATGACAAGATTCAATATTTGTGGTGGTAGATAGATTTAGTAAAAATGACACATTTCATTCCATGTCATAAAATTGATGATGCCACAAATAGAGTGAATCTATTCTTTAATGAAGTAATGCGTTTACATGGCATTCCTAGGCGCATTGTATCGGATAAGAACGTTAAATTTCTTAGTCACTTTTGGAGAGTTTTGTGGAATAAGTTAGATATAAAGTTATTGTTTTCTACAACTTGTTACCCACATAAGACCATTATAAATTTACTTCTCCATACATTCTACTGATAGGGTCATACATTCTATTATTTCATGTTAGCCATTTGAAATTGTATATGATTTTAATCCACTAGCACTTTTGGATTTAATTCATTTATCTGTTAATGAATGAGGTAGTTTAGATGGAAAGAAGAAGGTCAAATTGGTGAAGTCACTTTATGAAAAGGTAAGAATGCAAATTAAAAAGAAAAACAAGCACTATGTGCCGCAAGCAAGCAAGGGCCGGAAGAGTGTTACATTTGAATCCGGTGATTGGGTTTGGATACACTTGAGAAAGGAATGCTTTCCAGAACAAAGAAAATCAAAGTTGCAACTATAGGGAGACGATTCATTTCAATTTCTTGAAATGATTAATGATAATGCTTACAAGCTGGATCTTCTTGGTGATTATAATGTTTCAACTATCTTCAATGTGTCTGATCTTTCTCTCTTTGATGCAGGTATAGATTCGAGGTCAAATCCTTTCGAAGAGGGAGGAAATGATATGATCTAAAAAATGAAGACAAGTTTGGTCAAAGTCCGTTGATTGTCGAAGAAGAGCCAATGACTCGATCGTGAGAAAGAGGGTTAAAGAAACAATGGGATTACTTGTTCAAACTACTATAGAGAAACATTCATCTTGGCAAACAAATCAATAAGTTCCGTGTTGGTCCTAGAAGGAGAAACAAAGTAGAGCAACTTAATTCAAACGACGAGCGGAGGCCCTAACAGGATCAACCATGCGACGTATAGTTGATTAGGGCATGCGGTATGCAGCAAGTTCGAACGCATGTTTCAAAGACTCTATGTGACCGCGCCTAGCATAACTATGTGGCCGCATAGACATAACTAGCATGCAAAAATTTTCAAATTCCACGAATTTCCTAATTATGTTAGAATTCTATTTTTTAGTATGTTTTGAAATCTTTAGGACTTTTATTTCGTGTCAACTAGATTTTTTATGGGTTTTCTGTAAATATGACCTATTATTTCATTGCAAAGAATAACTTTTATCAAATATTTAATTGAGAGGCAAATTGCTTTCATCTTTTCTTCATTGAACTAATTTATCGAACTTCTCAAGATTTTAATTCTTGTGGCGTTCAAACAATTCGGGTGAGATTATCGAGTTTTGTAATCAAGAGGTCAACATATTATCAGCGGTTTGTTGGTTGAACCAAACTCGAAACTTTGATTTATTGGCTTTCTTGGGTTGTAATTCAATCTTGTATGGGAATCGTAGCTTTAATTGCTATGTGGTTTCGCATCACCAATGTCTTGATTAAGCTTCAAACACTTGTTTTAGATGATTAGGCCTTTGATAAGGAGTTAGTAACTTGGTTGATTCTTGGATGTTAAAGTAGTAAAAATAAGGAGAATCCTCATTTGTGGATACATTAAACTGTAGTTAGTAAAATCCAACCAAACTGCAAAGGGTAAAGAGTAGTGATTTGTAAATCAACCTTAAAGTATACCTATGGAAAGTGAATAAAAAGAAAATAGTTTTGGACGTGCGTAAATCCTACGAGCGAAGTAAGGAAATATTTGACTTTTAAGACATGGAATTGGATCAACTTTTTATTGTATTGCATTGCACTTAGTTCTTCACACAAACACTTGTTTTGTAAAGAACATGTAAGAAGTTTGTTTATGTATTATAACTTTGAAGTAATTCATGAAGTTGGTTTAATGTTTTCAACTCTGAGCCATAAAGGCAAGACATTTAGCTAGATTTTTTTAAGTGATTTTGTTTATTTTAGTTGTGTGTATATTCTTTGGTTATTTTCTAGTGTTTTTGTTTGCTTGAGGATAAGTAAAGCATTAAGTTTTGGGGTGTTTGATGAGTGTATCTCACTCATTGTTTTAATGCCACTTTAACTTGTTATTTAATTGTTCTTGATAGTTTTTTAAAACATATTTATGTGTGTTTTAATGTTGTGATATATATTGATTGAAGTGAAAAAAAATGCAAAAGTATCTACGAAAAGAAGATGAAGTAGTCAGGAAATCGAGCGCTATGACATATCACGAAAGAAGCAGAATGTGTGGCATCGAGTGCCATGCACATAGCGCTGCAACACTTGGAAAACACAACAGTAGCAGAATGTGTGGTGCCACTAGAGGAAAATCGCAACCCTACGAGGCTAACGCTGAGGCTCAGCTGTGCGGAAATGCTATTTTGAATTTTTCGACTATTTTCTTGCCCTAATCTGACCTTTACACTTCTAAAACTTTGAGATGCTACAAATACAACCCTAAAGACCACTTTTCAAGAAGAATTGAAAGAGAATTGAAGGGGCAATATTCAAGAAATAAAAAAGGAGGCAAAGGCAACTTGGCGAAAAAGATTTATTCAAACATCCAAAAAATAGGTGTATCTTTCTTCTCTTCACGTTATACCTCATGAATTGTATAGATTTTATGTTTCATACCATGAACTAAATAATTATTCTAGGGTTGGATTAGCCAAAAATTGAGGATATGATTTGATTTTATTTTTTCTATGAAATTTTCCAATTCCATTTATTTGTGCTGTTGATTCAATATTTTTAATTAATTGACTACTAATTGAATGATTAGATGCCAGTCAGTTTCGATAATCAAGAGAGGAAAATTTGGGTGCGATCACAATTATAACACGACCTAGATTTCATGGGTTTCAAGAGAAAGTGTAGAATTTATGAAACTTTTTCCATCTAAGAACCATGTTCTTGATAAATCTTGATTTTAATTCAGAATAGAGATATTGAAATTAATTTCTAGGATTAATTTTTACTCAACACTGAGAGAGGAGGTAAAATTACATTAGAGTTCTTGCTTATAAATATGGAAAATTGATTAGCGATGTCTAGGTTTTTGAAAATTATCTTTAATAGTTGGGTGAAATCATTCCCTAGGCTCTCCTATATTGATTAATTCATACAACTTGCATTTATTTATTGAATTTGTCACCATCATTCCTAGTTTGGATAAAAGATTGATTCTAAAATTCATTTATCTAGATAAAATAGAGGCTACACAATTATAGTACTTAGTATAAAATTAAATTACAATCTCGGTGTCAACACTCTAACTTTATTCATATATTACAAAACATGATACCGTACACTAATGTTATAATTTATATTGTAGAAAATGCATAACAATACTATTGCATATCGTTGTTCATCTAATTTTATGCTAACTAGATTTTTTACAGAGGTCTAATATAATACACTAGGTTAAAAATTTCAATGGTCATTGAGCTTTGAAAAAAACATAAAAATAATTATCATTGAATTTTAAAATTTTTTTAGATGGTTAATGAACTTGTCAAATTGTTATCCCATTGACCATTGAATTGTAAAAGTTTTTCAAATGGTAAATGAACTTATCAAATCGTTATCTCATTGGCCATTGATTGAGCTGTAAAAGTTTTTCAAATGCTCATTCATTTTTAATTTTTTTTTTTTTTTTGGATTTTGACCTAGCTTATTAAATCATTAACTTATTCATTACTCAATAAATGACTGTTAGAAAATTCATTGATGTGGAAAATGAAAAATGCTTACACACGCACTATTGTTGCTAATCGACAATAAATCAATTAAAAAAAATTAGATTTCATCTATTATACGCACTTAAAAAATGCGATTGAATTTTAACATTCATATATCTTCTTTCTTTTTTTTATCTGTATTCTCACATAATTTTATCTTTTATAGATATTTTTCCGTTAATTGCTTTTTTCATAAGTTCTTTTAATAGACAAGCACATTTTTGGTTGATTTGTTGATCAAGCAATGACAATAATATGCTATGTTAACATTTTTTGTTTGTCATATCAACAAGTTTGTCAAATTTCTAACGATGAGTTATTGAGCTAACATATTGTAATAACGATTTAATAAGTTTATTGATAATTTGAAAGACTTTTAAAATTTAATGGTCAGTAAGACATCGATTTGATAAGTTCAATGGTCATTCAAAAAACTCTTAAAAATTAATGGTCAATGCAAACAAACTGTGTAAAGTTCATCCTAGAAGTTATTTTCTAAAGGTTGATATGAAAAGAAAATATGGATAACTTTCTTTCTCCAAACATTTCATGGATGTACGTTAAAAAAAAGATGGAAAAAGATTAAAAAAAAAAAAACAATTTTGGATCGTTAATTTCCTTCACATTTTCGTTAATCTTCTTATTAAAAGAAATATTAAGGTAGAATTTGGTTTGCGTTCCTGTTTTCGGCTTACAGTTTTGAATTCATTATTTGTTTTCGATTTTGAGAAATTATTTTAGGATTACAGAAAACGTGTTTGATTTAAAAAATTTAGAAATAGTTTTATGACTTCTTTCCATTAATTTGATTATTTATTAAAACATATCAATTTTATGCTAATATGCGATCAGAAAAATATAAATTCTAAAGTTGGTAAAAGAAAAATGAATCATTGGAAGTATATCTAATCGTATCGAAATCATCTGTACATAACAAATCATTGTCATTCATATCATTTATACACTTATCATAATCATTTATAATAGTACTCCAACAAATTTAAATATCAAAATCCAATACACAAATTAAAATAAAACTGTAGTAAATCTTGAGAATTACAAAGTTCATAAGCAATATATGTAAAGAACACAATCCTACATTAACAGTTCAAAATACTCAACTCGACCAATCAAGCAATTCAAACAAGTTCTAAGATAGGTACTCTCTTAATTTCTGGTATCATCACAAATGTCATCATGAATCCTTGAAAATCTTTATTGCTTTCATATAAACTTGTTAGACAATTGAGAAAATCAATTGGGTGACAACTACTTTAGAAATTGGAAAATTACCTTCACTCCCTTGGCTTGATGTTTGAGAAATAGTACGAGGGAGATTGATTCTCCACTAGAGTTCTTGGAGGAGTTTGGAAAGAGAGCGAGATGAGTATTTGTATTTGGATAGATTTTGGTTGATTTTATTAATTATTTTAATTTAGGCCCCGTTTGACCCACTTTTTTTCAAAAAAAAAAAAAAAAAATTACATTCTTAAACATTGATTTGACTTTGTTTTTGTTATATATTCTTTAATAAAATAATATTACATGCTAATTCAAAATTTTTCTTATTTTTTAACCATACATTTCCCATCAAGACATTATTCGAAATATGTTATTATGGAAATAATGTGGCTCAAACAAGGGCTTAATTAATTTTTAAGTTCACCTTCTTTGTTTTGTATTCACTCAAAAATCAAAAAGTCATTTTGAGTTTTATGTTATAAAATTTTTATTGTTTTCGAAAACTCAATTTTGAAAATAATACACCAAATATCTTTCGAGTGTTTTAGAAAACTAAAAACTGAAAATGACCTCAAAATGATAAATCAAACGCACTCTAAACTTTTAATATTTTATAATTTTAAGATAAAAGGGTGGGTTTGATTGGAAGTATAGAATTTGCATGAAAAGAATGCTTAGAATGGAAATTGTCTATTAAATGTATTTGATTTATTTAATTTTTAATTTAGAAAATATTATACTTGTCCGTTTTTCATTGATGGATAGATGAGAGAGAGTGAATAGATGAAAGAGAGAAAGAGAGAGTAAATTCCTTGAAAAATAAAATTCTATTTCCTCTAAAGAAAAGATTTTTATTGAGCCATTGTTTGAGCCACATTATTAATATGAAAATGTATTTTTGAATAGTGTATCGATGGAAAATGTGTGGTTAAGAAATAAGGAAATGTTTTGAATTTGTGTGTAATATTATTTCATTGAAGAATGTGTAGTTGAGATGATGTCAAATCACTGTTGAAGAATGTATTTTTTTTTTAAATGTGGCTCAAACAAGCAATGATTTTGAGAAAAATATGGTCATCAAACTAAAAATAAAAAAATATTTTTCATGAAAAAAAGAATAAAATTTGAATGAAAAAACACATTTTCTATATAAAAAAAGGGAAGTGCTATATATACATAATTGTCTATATAATGTTATTCATAATTACATGTGGTACTGGATCCAACATTTAATTCAAATTTCACACTTGAACATCAATAACCGGATGATTGCCACATCACATTATGGATATTATTATGTGCAATAATTATATACAAGTAAAATTTTCTTAAAAAAATATATTGAAAATCAAACGCATGCCAAATTCATATTAACAAATTGGAAAATATCATATAAAAAATTTCGATGGTGCTAGTGGTACATAGGGATGCACGTGTACATCTTCTTACATGACGTGTGGGATCCACCCAAATAAAAAACACTTAGGGTGTGTTTGATTACATTTATTTTCCATGGAAAATATTAATTTTCTACCCAAATTCTTACTTGGAGTGTTTGATTGCTATTTTTTTCCATGGAAAATATTTTCCAACTTTTGAAAGTATGCCTAATTTTCCTTGTTTTTAAGGAAAATATTTTCTTTGAGTAGAGGTGGTTTTTATTTTCCACAAAAGATGGAAAATATTTTCTTTTCTAGGTAATATTTTCCATGCCAATCAAACACACTCTTAGTTGGACGAATTTCACACTCTATGTGAGGGAAATGTACAACTTTAGGTACGCTCCCATTATGTCACACTAAATTAATTCTAAAATTGTAACGGCAAATGGATGGTAAACTGTACAACAGATTCCACGAACAAAGTTTCTGAGTTTCACTTTCCATTTCTACAGCTGATGCGCCGTTAAATCAGTTAAATTTTCTCTTTAACCCATCATCTTCATAATTACCCATCTGATATGCAAATTTGAATCTAAAATGCATACAATTATCTGAATTAATTAATCCAACTTTCTCATTTATTAAATTTTTTGGCCCCTCCCCACTCTCCACTCTCCACTCTCATCAAATTCGCCATTGTTCACAGTAAAAAGGTCCCAAAAAACCCACTTTAGGGTTCTTCAGAAACAGCATTTTTATATATTTTTGGGTATTTTTGTTTGTGTCGGATTTGATGGTAATATTGTGATATTAGTACATACTATGAGAAAGGAGGGAGCAGAATGGCGGTGGCTAAGAAGGCAGGGAGGTATTGTGAGGGACTGCAGTTGAGTAGTCTGGCTTCTTCAATTCTGTGTTGGAAATGGCAGCGGAGGCCGGCGGTGGTGGTGCCGTGGACAGCGATTTGTGGACTGATGCTGTTCGCCGTGGGACTAATTTCTCTGTTCACGGGGCACGTGGCATCTGATCTCGAGTGGTACTCTCAGCGCCTTGTCAAGCGCACTTGGTACTATAAACTAGTATGTATATAACCTTGCTCTCAGACTCAACTGTCATTCTCTGTGTGTGTGTGTTTTTATTTTTATTTTTTATGCGTTTCCGAAGTGAATTGTGGGAAAAATTCTGCAAGTTATTACTTTTCCTTAATTTCGTTACATCATTGTGGAACATGGTGTTGAATGATTTTTGAAATGCTGGCGTTTTGGGTAATTTCTTTCTATATAATACATTTCTATCATTTTTTCTCAAGTGAGAATGGACAATAACACAAAATAAAAGACTGTCTATCTCATGCACTTCTATTGTCATTTTTTTATTTTTTATTTTTAGAGTTTATTGGGTACTCTTTTCTATTATCAATTCATAGCTAGTCCATTTTTCTGGCAGTTCCTTCTCTGCAGTCACTCGGACGTCCCATCTTTACATTTTTTTTCTTGGTAAGAAAGGGGGAGGGTATGCTGTCAAACACAAATATGTCCATAATTTTGTGTTTTTGTTGTAGGAACATGGTTATTTTATTGCTGAGCTTACTGATGTTATATAAGTTTGTCATTCTCTGTGTGTGAGCGTGGGGTGGTGGGGAGATGCAGGCTAGAAAAATGGAAAACAGACACTTGAAGTTAATAAATGAGGGAGCAGAAGTACCCAGCATTTATTGTCATGAGGAAAATGGAAGGGAAATTGATTTCTTGGGAGCAAATGTCAATATTGTATGGCAGCTGGCCTCACGAATGCCAAACCTCATTGATTTTTTCTACGAAATCCTGGAAATGTGTTCTTATAAATATTTACATGTTATGTGTATTTCTTTTTGTTTCCGAATTCATTTTTTAATAGCTTTTTCCCTTTTTGAGTTATGGGGAGGTTTGCATAATCTTCCATTTCCTTTATGATTGAACTACCTTCTAACTGCGACCGAATTTCATGTTTTGGTTTGCCTTCCGCTTTGGTCGGTCTTTGAACCATTCTCTCTTTCCTTGCCCCCTTCACATGCAAGGCACATGGGTTGTGTTTGGGTAATATTAATCTGTAGAAAGTCATATAATATGGAAATTATAATTTATTTAGATTGTTATTTTTGGTTAATTGGTAGGTTGATTTATTTCCTTTT